>NW_027077964.1:0-117000 GCF_963930625.1 Muntiacus reevesi | reverse complement strand
AGCACGAAACAGAAGGCCATGCTAGAAGTACACAAGACCTTGTTTGGTAAGTCCAAACATGACTTTTTCTTTCAATTGAAGGATAGTTGCTTTACAGAATTTTGTTGCCAAACATCAACGTGAATGAGCCACAGGTGTACATATGTCTCCTCCCTCCTGAACCTCTCTCCCATCTCCTCCTCTCCGTTCCACCCCTCTAGCTTGTTGCAGAGCCCCTGTTTGAGTCCCCTGAGTCATACAGCAAATTGCATTGGCATCTCTTTTAACGTATGGTACTATGTTTCCATGTTCCTCTGCATTCATCTCACCTTCTTCTTCCTCACACCTGCCAGTGTCCATAAGTCTGTTCTCTACATCTGTGACTCCTTGGCTGCCCTGCAAATAATTTCATCAGTACCAACTTTAGTTCAAGCATTTCTCCCCCCCCCCCACAAGCATTTCTTATTTCTTATTCCACTCTTACTCTCTTTAGTGTGAGACTGATCTGGAAACGGATATGAAAGTATTATTCTCAGCATGGAAAATTTGGAAGATGCAAACATGAAAAATTTAAAAAGTAACGCAGAGGCTAGTCACTCTAGGCTAACCCCTAAAACATTTATTGACTGATTTCTATTTTCTCTTCTTTAACCTTTTTGATCTACGTAATCCTGTGTATTCCTTTTAGTTAGGGATTCATTTTTAGACTATCCTGACTCTTCCATTAAGTTCCAGTTTGGGGTCTGATACACTTACAGATGTGCCAAGTGCTTCCTGAATACTATAGAACATATTTTATGTTTAAAATACTTCCATGCGTATGTAGTGAGTCAATGATTTTAAGTTTATTTGTTACACATTTCAATGTAAAAGTCAATGTGTGAACTAACATATTCTCGATTTGGAAAAGGTGGCTTTTTTTGTTGTGTGTAAGAACTCCTCACTGGACCAAAGGTCATGGAGAGGTCTATTGTTTTCTAAAATGGTTATAGTGTTGTTGTTTTTTTCGGTAATTGAATTGGGGTGTGAGTTGCAAAGTTTGTGTTTCTGTTCATTTTTTCCATCTGTTCGGGTTTCTTTCTCTCTCCTGAGTCAGACAATAATTTCCCATTGGTTGTCCAGTTACCAAGGTTGGTGTCCATCCATCTGTGCTGGTCTCTGCATTCATGTCCGGGTGTCCTGTGAAACACTAAGCTTAATTTATTTGGAAATGACCTAGCTGTGCAATGTACTGTCATCACTCAGTTGAGCACAAGGATAGAAATTCAGGTGATCAAACTCCGGAGAAGCTTTTGTCGGAGAGGCGCGTGCTTTCAGGGGGTTGGGGTGGGCGGAGCGCGGACCGCGGATATCTCAGGTGCCCTCCCAACCTGGACCTCTCCAGCCGTGCCTCTGCTCGGAGGCCTCCCCCCATCCCCATCGTGTTTGCTGCTCAGGGCCGGGTGGTCTCACCAGCTGCCCGGCATCCTCCCCGAGGCCCCCCCTGCCCACACGCTGTCTTCCGGTGTCTCTCTGAACCCTCGTCTCATTCTGCCTCTGTCTCAGCTGGCGTGGTTGCATGCGAGTGCCTGTCCGTGTGCCTGGCTGTCGCTCGTCCGCTCTCTCAGGAAGGTCCTGTGCTGGGCCCGTGGCGTGAGGGCAGGGCGGGCCTCGGTTTGGGGACAGGGCGGGGCTGAGGCGCTCCAGGGGGTTTGCACAGCCGGCAGGATGGGCGCCTGGGGCCCCGGCTGGGCTGCCCCTAAGCCGGCAGGAGGCTCTGGGGAACGCGGCTCCGGGCCGACGCCCCGCTCGTCCGGAGCCACGTGACACTGAGCAGCGATCGGGATGGTGGGGGGCGGGGGGTGGGGGGGCACCAAAACGTCCTCCCCGCTCAAGCCAACCCCCTCCCCAACCCCCGCCAGAGCTCCCGCAGCCTCGCCAGGCAGCTCGGGGTCCGGGAAGCGCCCCGGGCCGGGCCAGGCGCGTGCTGGCCGGGGGTGGCGTCGGCTGGTCTCCCAGCTGCAGGGCCTGTCCCAGTTTTTCCCATCAGTTTCAACAGTGACGGTCACCCCACATTGTGAGTCGTCTAGATTTCTCACTGACACCCCTGTTAGGGAGTGGCTTTTTAGAGAGATAGGGAAGGTCACTTGGGGGATGTTAGTCATGAGAGAAAATAAGGGCTCAGGTGGGATTGCAGATGTCATCCAGGGGGCAAATAGAGACAATTGTTGCTGGTACCAAGACATGAAGTTTTTTTTCCCCCTTTCCCCAAAAGGCCATATTACGACCACATGGGGGCACTGAGTAACAGCCCATAGCTCGGCTGGAAGGGTGGGCCTTTGATATTGATACCCTGGGATGGGTTGGACATACCCCCAACCTTAGTCATTAATGCAGATGCAGTCCGGGCTGCTTAGGTTGAGTTGAGAAGCAGTGTGGTTTGCAAGTGAACATGCCTCGTTTAGGGAGAGATCAATAGCCATACAGGGAGATATGATTAGAAAGAGGAAGAACATCATATGATGCATTTTACTTATCTCAGTCAGGATTGATGGGGTTCTGCTTGAACAAGAGCCTGAGATCTTCAAGAGGTTCACAGGAATAGCTGTCCTCTGGCTTTGGGGTCTCAGTTTCTGTCTCCCACTCCTGTAGGCCATAGGGTTTTATTCTAGAATTGTGGACCCAGGCAGATAGACCCTTCACTTTTACAGCAGTTGAAGTCACTAGAACAACCTGATATGGCCCTGTCCATTTCTCGGACAGCTGGTTTGGACTCCCTTTTTCTTGCCAGGTCTTTACTGATACTTGATCCCTTGGCTTTACCTGGGGATTTTTCAAGTCTTCCTGTGGTTTGTTCTCCATACCGTTGGAGTTCTTGCAGAAACCTTCCCAGGTCAATTATATGTTTTAAGAGTGTATTGTCATCCTCGTCAAAAAACAAATCAGAAGTTAAGAATGCACGTCCATACATCATTTCTTAAGGACTTAACAATAGTGGCCGTTTGGGGGATGTCCGTAGCCTCATGAGGGCTATGGGCAGCATATGTGTCCACTTATTATGTCTTTCTTGACATCGCTTAGCCAGAGACTTTTAAGAGTCTGATTGGCTCTCTCTACCTTTCCTGAAGCTTGAGGCCTCCAGGATGAGCGGAGCCGGTATTTTATGCCTAAGCATGCGGCTAGGTTCTGGGGTATCGTGGCTGTAAGTGAGGGCCCGTTGTCACTCTGAAGTGACCGAGGCAGCCCAAACCTAGGCACTATCTCCTTCAGCAGAGATTTACAGACTTCTGTAGCTCTCTCTGTCTCAGTAGGGAACGCTTCGATCCATCCTGTGAATGTGTCAATAAAGACTAACAAGTAAGTAAACCCTTGGGTCTTGGGCATGGCTGTAAATTCTACATGCCAGTCCGCTCCTGGGTATGATCCCCGATGTTGGACAGGTGTAATTAGAGGAGGTCTGGTTTTCGGGTTATTTTTTAGACAGGTGTCACAATTTTCTGTGACCTGTTTAACAACCTTAGCTAACTGCGGATGGGAGAGAATAGGCTTAAGCAAGATTTCTAGATTATATTTTCCAAAATGGGCGCTCTTATGTAAGGAGTTAGTAATGTTTTAAACCTGAGAATCAGGGAGTATTATTTGGGCCTGATCAGGCTGAAACCACCCATGTGACCCAATCTCCCAGCCCCGCTCAGCATATCGGGAATGTCCCCCTGGGGTAAAATCTGGAGTCAGGGTTTCCTTGGGGAAAAGGGGGCAGATAGCAGTGGCAGAGGTAGCTTCCCCGGCAGCTCGTCCTGCCTCTTGATCAGCTTTCCTATTTCCCTGAGCCTCTTTTTCTTGCCCCTTTTGGTGACTCTTGCAGTGGATGACACCTAATTTTGCAGGAAGTTTGACTGCCTCCAGGAGCCTGAGAATGAGCTCTTTGTGTTTAATAGCAGAGCTTCGGGCACTGAGCATCCCTCTTTCTTTCCAAATTGCTGCACGGGCATGCAGAATGAGGAAAGCATACTTAGAGTCCATACACACATTAATCCTCTTTCCTTCTCCTAACTCCAAAGCTCTTGTCAGGGCAAAAATTCAGCTTTCTGGGCTGAGGAGTCTGGGGGAAGAGATCCACTTTCCTTAGTTTCTTCCAGGCTCACTACAGCATATCCTGCTTTCCTCTCTCCCTTTTCTACAAAACTGCTGCCATCTGTGTGCCAGTTTTCCTCTGGGTCAGATAAAGGTGTCTCTGATAGGTCCCGGCGAGAAGAGTATAAGTCGTCTGTGATTTGTATGCATTGGTGATCCAGAGGGGAGTTAGGGGGATCTGGCAGTAAGGTTGCTGGATTTAAAGTCTGGCAGACCCTCAACTTTATTTCTGGAGTGTCAAGGAGGAGGGCTTGGTATTGGGTGATCCTTCCCCCTGTCATTCACCTGTCCCCTTTCGTTTCCAAGACTGCCTGCACCCGGTGAGGCGTATACACTGTGGTGGGCTGAACCAGGGTCAGCTTAGATGCCTCCTTAACCATAAGAGCAGTGGCTGCTACTGCCCGGAGGCAAGTGGGCCAACCTCTGGCCACCTCATCTAGTTATTTTGAGAGATAAGCCACAGGTTGTAATACGGGCCCCATCATCTTCTCTAACACCCCAAGAGCAGTTCCTGTCCTTCCAGAAACATAGAGTCTAAAAGGCTTCTCCAGGTTGGGGAGGCCTAAAGCTGGGGCTGTAGTGATGGACTCTTTTAGGGCATTAAAGGCCACCTTCCAGGTCTCATGCCAGTCGAGTGGCTCTTCCTCTTTCCCCCTTAAATTTTCATATAGGGGTCTGGCCAGATTGCCATAATTAGGAATCCAGATCCTGCAAAACCCGGTCCTTCCTAAAAATCCCCTAAGCTGTTGTTTTGTTTGGGGGTACGGGGCATTTAAGATGAGGGATCTCCCCTCGGGGTCAGGCATTCTTTTTCTCTCCGTAATTATAAATCCAAGGTATTTTACTTGGGTTAAGCTAATCTGAGCCTACTTGGGGGATACTCGATAACCCTTTTCATACAGGAAAGTTAGCGTTTTAAATAGTGTCCATTTGAGAGCTGGTAAAATCTGGCCTATCTATGAGCAAGTCATCCACATACTGTATTAGACTACTGTTTGTTAAAGTTAATTCCCTTAGTTCTCTTCCCGAGGAAGTCCCGAAGATATGAGGGCTGTCCCTAAACCCTTGGGGTAGTCGAGTCCAGTCGAGAGTTGTATGGTCTCTCTTGTTTCCAAGTCCCGCCACTCAAAAGCAAAGAGTTTTTGGGAATCAGGATGGAGAGAAATGCCAAAGAAAACACCTTGAAGGTCCAAGACTGAGAAGTACTTGGCATTTCCTGGGAGTTGGGATAGGAGGGTATATGGGTTTGGGACTATGGGGTGGATGGGAACCACAGCTTCATTAAGAGCTCTTAGATCCTGGACGAATCGATAAGATCCATCTGGTTTTTGAACGGGCAAGATTGGGGTGTTGCAGGGGGACTCACAGCTGATTCGAGTTCCAGTATCTCGGTATTTGTTAACTAATGGTTTAAGACCCTCAAGAGCTACTGGTTTTAAGGGATATTGTCTTTTCCAGGGCTAGGGAGCACTTGGTCTCAGAGAAATCTTTACTGGTGGAAAATTTATGGCTAAACCAGGGCTGGAGACATCCCACACCTGGGGATTGACATCATCTAGACAAGGGACAGACTCCTCCTTTTCTACCTCTGACTGTAAATATTCAGACATAGGCAAAGAAAATTATCGAATTCTCCCTTTGTGTCCCCAAGTCACTCTGGTTTGGAGGCGAAAGTATTATTCTCAAAATGGAAAATTTGGAAGCTGCAAACATGAAAAATTTAAAGAGTCACGCAGAGGCTAGTCACTCTAAGCTAACCCCTAAGACATTTATTGACTGATTTCTAGCTTCTCTTCTTTAACCTTTTTTATCTACAGTAATCCTGTGTGTTCCTTTTAGTTAGGGATTCATTTTTAGACTATCCTGACTCTTCCACTACGTTCCAGTTTTGGGTCTGATACACTTAGAGATGTGCCAAGTGCTTCCTGAATACTATAGAACATAGTTTATATTTAAAATACTTCCATGCTTATGTAGTGAGTCAATGATTTTAAGTTTATTTGTTACACATTTCAATGTAAAAGTCAATGTGTGAACTAACATATTCACGACTTGGAAAAGTTGGCTTTTTTTTGCTGTGTGTTTGAACTCCTCACCCGACCAAAGGTCATAGAGAGGTCTATAGTTTTTCTAAAATGGTTATAGTGTTGTTTATTTTCTGGTAATTGAATTAGGGTGTGAGTTGCAAAGCCTGTGTTTCTGTTCATTTCATTCCATCTGTTCGGGTTTCTTTCTCTCTCCTGAGTCAGACAGTAATTTCCCATTGGTTGTCCAGTTACCAAGGGTGGTGTCCATGCATCCGTGCTCGTCTCTCCATACATGTCCGGGTATCCTGTGAAACACTAAGCTTAATTTATTTGGAAATGACCTAGCTGTTCAATACACTGTCATCACTCAGTTGAGCAGAGGGAGAGAAATTCAAGTGACAAAACTCCAGAGAAGCTAGTGTCAGAGCGCCCTGGCATGGCATGCGTGCAGGGGGTTGGGGGGAGGGGGCGGTGCGCGGAGCGCGGAGGTCTCAGGTGTCCTCCCACCATGGGCCTCTCCAGGTCCGCCGCTGCTCAGTGCCCTCCCCGCGCCCACATCGCTTTGGCTGCTCAGGGTCGGGTGGTCTCTTCAGCAGCCCGGCATCCTGCCCGAGGCCCCCCCTGCTCACACGCTGTCTTCCAGTCTCTCTCTGAACCCTCGACTCTTTCTGCCTCTGTCTCAACTAGCGTGGGTGCGTGCGAGTGCCTGTCCGTGTGCCTGGCTGTCGCTCGTCCGCTCTCTCAGGAAGGTCCTGTGCTGGGCCCGTGGCGTGGGGGCAGGGCGGGCCTCGGTTTGGGGACAGGGCGGGGCTGAGGCACTCCAGGGGGTTTGCACAGCCGGCAGGATGGGCGCCTGGGGCCCCGGCTGGGCTGCCGCTAAGCCCGCAGGAGTCTCCGGGGACCACGGCCCCGGGCCGACGCCCCGCTCGTCCGGAGCCACGTGGCCCTGAGCAGCGAACGGGATGGTGGGGGGCGGGGGGTGGGGGGGCACCGCGACGTCCTCCCCGCTCAAGCCACCCCCCTCCCCAACCCCCGCCAGAGCTCCCGCAGCCTCGCCAGGCCGCTCGGGGTCCGGGAAGCGCCCCGGGCCGGGCCAGGCGCGTGCTGGCCGGGGGTGGCGTCGGCTGGTCTCCCAGCTGCAGGGCCTGTCCCGGTTTTTCCCATCAGTTTCAACAGTGACGGTCACCCCACATTGTGAGTCGTCTAGATTTCTCACTGACACCCCTGTTAGGGAGTGGCTTTTTAGAGAGATAGGGAAGGTCACTTGGGGAACGTTAGTCATGAAAGAAAATAAGGGCTCAGGTGGGATTGCAGATGTCATCCAGGGGGTAAATAGAGACAGTTGTGCTGGTACCAAGACCTGAAGTTTTTTTCCCCCTTTCCCCAAAAGGCCATATTACGACCACATGGGGGCGCTGAGTAACAGCCCATAGCTCGGCTGGAAGGTTGGGCCTTTGATAGTGATACCCTGGGATGGGTTGGACATACCCCCAACCTTTGTCATTAATGCAGATGCAGCCCGGGCTGCTTAGGTTGAGTTGAGAAGCAGTGTGGTTTGCAAGTGAACATGCCTCGTTTAGGGAGAGATCAATAGCCATACAGGGAGATATGATTAGAAAGAGGAAGAACATCATATGATGCATTTTACTTATCTGAGGCAGGATTGATGGGGTTCTGCTTGAACAAGAGCCTGAGATCTTCAACAGGTTCACAGGAATAGCTGTCCTCTGGCTTTGGAGTCTCAGTTTCTGTCTCCCCGTCCTGTAGGCCATAGGGTTATATTCTAGAATTGTGGACCCAGGCAGATAGACCCTTCAATTTTACAGCAGTTGAAGTCACTAGAACAACCTGATATGGCCCTGTCCATTTCTCGGACAGCTGGTTAGGACTTCCTTTTTCTTGCCAGGTCTTTACTGATACTTGATCCCCTGGCTTTACCTGGGGATTTTTCAAGTCTTCCTGTGGTTTGTTCTCCATACCGTTGGAGTTCTTGCAGAAACCTTCCCAGGTCAATTATATGTTTTAAGAGTGTATTGGCATCCTCATCAAAAAACAAATCAGAAGTTAAGAATGGACGTCCATACATCATTTCATAAGGACATAACCATAGAGGCCGTTTGGGGGATGTCCGTAGCCTCATGAGGGCTATGGGCAGCATATGTGTCCACTTATTATGTCTTTCCTGACATAGCTTAGCCAGAGCGCTTTTAAGAGTCTGGTTGGCTCTCTCTACCTTTCCTGAAGCTTGAGGCCTCCAGGATGAGCGGAGCCGGTATTTTATGCCTAAGCATGCGGCTAGGTTCTGGGGTATCGTGGCTGTAAGTGAGGGCCCGTTGTCACTCTGAAGTGCCCGAGGCAGCCCAAACCTAGGCACTATCTCCTTCAGCAGAGCTTTACAGACTTCTGTAGCTCTCTCTGTCTCAGTAGGGAACGCTTCGATCCATCCTGTGAATGTGACAATAAAGACTCGCAAGTAAGAAAACCCTTGGGTCTTGGGCATGGCTGTAAATTCTAAATGCGGAGCGGCATTACCAGTCCGCTCCTGGGTTTGATCCCCGATGTTCGACAGGTGTAATTAGAGGAGGTCTGGTTTTTGGGTTATTTTTTAGACAGGTGTCACAATTCTGTGTGACCTGTTTAACAACCTTAGCTAACTGGGGATGGGAGAGAATAGGCTTAAGCAAGATTTCTAGATTATCTTTTCCAAAATGGGCGCTCTTATGTAAGGAGTTAGTAATGTTTTAAACCTGAGAATCAGGGAATATTATTTGGGCCTGATCAGGCTGAAACCACCCATGTGACCCAATCTCCCAGCCCCGCTCAGCATGTCGGGAATGTCCCCCTGGGGTAAAATTTGGAGTCAGGGTTTCCTTGGGGAAAAGGGTTCAGATAGCAGTGGCAGAGGTAGCTACCCCGGCAGCTCGTCCTGCCTCTTGATCAGCTTTCCTATTTCCCTGAGCCTCTTTTTCTTGCCCCTTTTGGTGACTCTCAGTGGATGACAGCTAAATTTGCAGGAAGTTTGACTGCCTCCAGGAGCCTGAGAATGAGCTCTTTGTGTTTAATAGCAGAGCTTCGGGCACTGAGCATCCCTCTTTCTTTCCAAATTGCTGCACGGGCATGCAGAATGAGGAAAGCATACTTAGAGTCCATACACACATTAATCCTCTTTCCTTCTCCTAACTCCAAAGCTCTTGTCAGGGCAAAAAGTTCAGCTTTCTGGGCTGAGGTGTCTGGGGGAAGAGACCCACTTTCCTTAGTTTCTTCCAGGCTCGCTACAGCATATCCTGCTTTCCTCTCTCCCTTTTCTACAAAACTGCTGCCATCTGTGTGCCAGTTTTCCTCTGGGTCAGATAAAGGTGTCTCTGATAGGGCCCGGCGAGAAGAGTATAACTCGTCTGTGATTTGTATGCATTGGTGATCCAGAGGGGAGGTAGGGGGATCTGGCAGTAAGGTTGCTGGATTTAAAGTCTGGCAGACCCTCAACTTTATTTCTGGAGTGTCAAGGAAGAGGGCTTGGTATTGGGTGATCCTTCCCCCTGTCATCCACCTGTCCCCTTTCGTTTCCAAGACTGCTTGCACCCGGTGAGGTGTATATACTCTGGTGGGCTGACCCAGGGTCAGCTTAGATGCCTCCTTAACCATAAGAGCGGTGGCTGCTACTGCCCGGAGGCAAGTGGGCCACCCTCTGGCCACCTCATCTAGTAATTTTGAGAGATAAGCCACAGGTTGTAATACGGGCCCCATCATCTGCTCTAACACCCCAAGAGCAGTTCCTGTTCTTCCAGAAACATAGAGTCTAAAAGGCTTCTCCAGGTTGGCGAGGCCTAAAGCTGGGGCTGTAGTGATGGACTCATTTAGGGCATTAAAGGCCACCTTGCAGGTCTCATGCCAGTCGAGTGGCTCTTCCTCTTTCCCCCTGAAATTTTCATATAGGGGTCTGGCCAGATTGCCATAATTAGGAATCCAGATCCTGCAAAACCCGGTCCTTCCTAAAAATCCCCTAAGCTGTTGTTTTGTTTGAGGGTACGGGGTATTTAAAATGAGGGATCTCCCCTCGGGGTCAGGCATTCTTTTCCTCTCCGTAATGATAAATCCAAGGTATTTTACTTGGGTTAAGCTAATCTGAGCCTACTTGGGGGATACTCGATAACCCTTTTCATACAGGAAAGTTAGCGTTTTAAATAGTGTCCATTTGAGAGCTGGTAAAATCTGGCCTAGCTATGAGCAAGTCATCCACATACTGTATTAGACTACTGTTTGTTAAAGTTAATTCCCTTAGTTCTCTCCCCGAGGAAGTCCCGAAGATATGAGGGCTGTCCCTTAACCCTTGGGGTAGTCGAGTCCAGTCGAGAGTTGTATGGTCTCTCTTGTTTCCAAGTCCCGCCACTCAAAAGCAAAGAGTTTTTGGGATTCAGGATGGAGAGGAATGCAAAAGAAAGCACCTTGAAGGTCCAAGACTGAGAAGTACTTGGCATTTCCTGGGACTTGGGATAGGAGGGTATATGGGTTTGGGACTATGGGGTGGATGGGAACCACAGCTTCATTAACAGCTCTTAGATCCTGGATGAATCGGTAAGATGCATCTGGTTTTTAAACGGGCAAGATTGGGGTGTTGCAGGGGGACTCACAGCTGATTCGAGTTCCAGTATCTCGGTATTTGTTAACTAATGGTTTAAGATCCTCAAGAGCTACTGGTTTTAAGGGATATTGTCTTTTCCAGGGCTAGGGAGCATTTGGTCTCAGAGAAATCTTTACTGGTGGAACATTTATGGCTAAACCAGGGCTGGAGACATCCCACACCTGGGGATTGACATCATCTAGACAAGGGACAGACTCCTCCTTTTCTACCTCTAACTGTAAATATTCAGACATAGGCAAAGAAAATTATCGACTTCTACCTTTGTGTCCCCAAGTCACTCTGGTTTGGAGGCGAAAGTATTATTCTCAAAATGGAAAATATGGAAGCTGCAAACATGAAAAATTTAAAGAGTCACGCAGAGGCTAGTCACTCTAAGCTAACCCCTAAGACATTTATTGACTGATTTCTAGCTTCTCTTCTTTAACCTTTTTTATCTACAATAATCCTGTGTGTTCCTTTTAGTTAGGGATTCATTTTTAGACTATCCTGACTCTTCCACTACGTTCCAGTTTTGGGTCTGATACACTTAGAGATGTGCCAAGTGCTTCCTGAATACTATAGAACATAGTTTATATTTAAAATACTTCCATGCTTATGTAGTGAGTCAATGATTTTAAGTTTATTTGTTACACATTTCAATGTAAAAGTCAATGTGTGAACTAACATATTCACGACTTGGAAAAGTTGGCTTTTTTTTGCTGTGTGTTTGAACTCCTCACCCGACCAAAGGTCATGGAGAGGTCTATTGTTTTTCTAAAATGGTTATAGTGTTGTTTATTTTCTGGTAATTGAATTAGGGTGTGAGTTGCAAAGCCTGTGTTTCTGTTCATTTCATTCCATCTGTTCGGGTTTCTTTCTCTCTCCTGAGTCAGACAGTAATTTCCCATTGGTTGTCCAGTTACCAAGGTTGGTGTCCATGCATCCGTGCTGGTCTCTCCATACATGTCCGGGTGTCCTGTGAAACACTAAGCTTAATTTATTTGGAAATGACCTAGCTGTTCAATACACTGTCATCACTCAGTTGAGCAGAGGGAGAGAAATTCAACTGACAAAACTCCAGAGAAGCTAGTGTCAGAGCGCCCCGGCGTGGCATGCGTGCAGGGGGTTGGGGGGAGGGGGGCGGGGCGCGGTGCGCGGAGATCTCAGGTGTCCTCCCACCCTGGGCCTCTCCAGGCCCGCCGCTGCTCAGTGGCCTCCCTTGGCCCCCATCGCTTTGGCTGCTCAGGGTCGTGTGGTCTCTGCAGCTGCCCGGCATCCTGCCCGAGGCCCCCCCTGCCCACAGGCTGTCTTCCAGTCTCTCTCTGAACCTTCGACTCTTTCTGCCTCTGTCTCACCTGGCGAGGGTGCGTGCGAGTGCCTGTCCGTGTGCCTGGCTGTCGCTCGTTCCCTCTCTCAGGAAGGTCCTGTGCTGGGCCCGTGGCATGGGGGCAGGGCGGGCCTTGGTTTGGGGACCGGGCGGGGCTGAGGCACTCCAGGGGGTTTGCACAGCCGGCAGGATGGGCGCCTGGGGCCCCGGCTGGGCTGCCCCTAAGCCCGCAGGAGGCTCCGGGGACCGCGGCCCCGGGCGGACGCCCCGCTAGTCCGGAGCCATGTGACCCTGAGCAGCGAACGGGATGGTGGGGGGCGGGGTTGGAGGGGCACCGAGACGTCCTCCCCGCTCAAGCCACCCCCATCCCCAACCCCCGCCAGAGCTCCCGCAGCCTCGCCAGGCCGCTCGTGGTCCGGGTAGCGCCCCGAGCCGGGCCAGGCGCGTGCTGGCCGGAGGTGGCGACGGCTGGTCTCCCAGGTCCAGGGCCAGTCCCGGTTTTTCACATCAGTTTCAACAATGACGGTCACCCCACATTGTGAGTCGTCTAGATTTCTCACTGACACCCCTGTTAGGGAGTGGCTTTTTAGAGAGATAGGGAAGGCCACTTGGGGGATGTTAGTCATGAGAGAAAATAAGGGCTCAGGTGGGATTGCAGATGTCATCCAGGGGGTAAATAGAGACAGTTGTTGCTGGTACCAAGACATGAAGTTTTTTTTCCCCCTTTCCCCAAAAGGCCATATTACGACCACATGGGGGCGCTGAGTAACAGCCCATAGCTCGGCTGGAAGGGTGGGCCTTTGATAGTGATACCCTGGGATGGGTTGGACATACCCCCAACCTTTGTCATTAATGCAGATGCAGCCCGGTCTGCTTAGGTTCAGTTGAGGAGCAGTGTGGTTTGCAAGTGAACATGCCTCGTTTAGGGAGAGATCAATAGCCATACAGGGAGATATGATTAGAAAGAGGAAGAACATCATATGATGCATTTTACTTATCTGAGGCAGGATTGATGGGGTTCTGCTTGAACAAGAGCCTGAGATCTTCAACAGGTTCACAGGAGTAGCTGTCCTTTGGCTTTGGAGTCTCAGTTTCTGTCTCCCCCTCCTGTAGGCCATAGGGTTTTATTCTAGAATTGTGGACCCAGGCAGATAGACCCTTCACTTTTACAGCAGTTGAAGTCACTAGAACAACCTGCTATGGCCCTGTCCATTTCTCGGACAGCTGGTTTGGACTCCCTTTTTCTTGCCAGGTCTTTACTGATACTTGATCCCCTGGCTTTACCTGGGGATTTTTCAAGTCTTCCTGTGGTTTGTTCTCCATACCGTTGGAGTTCTTGCTGAAACCTTCCCAGGTCAATTATATGTTTTAAGAGTGTATTGGCATCCTCGTCAAGAAACAAATCAGAAATTAAGAATGGTCGTCCATACATCATTTCATAAGGACTTAACAATAGTGGCCGTTTGGGGGATGTCCGTAGCCTCATGAGGGCTATGGGCAGCATATGTGTCCACTTATTATGTGTTTGTGACATAGCTTAGCCAGAGCCATTTAAGAGTCTGGTTGGCTCTCTCTACCTTTCCTGAAGCTTGAGGCCTCCAGGATGAGCGGAGCCGGTATTTTATGCCTAAGCATGCGGCTAGGTTCTGGGGTATCGTGGCTGTAAGTGAGGGTCCGTTGTCACTCTGAAGTGACCGAGGCAGCCCAAACTTAGGCACTATCTCCTTCAGCAGAGCTTTACAGACTTCTGTAGCTCTCTCAGTCTCAGTAGGGAACGCTTCGATCCATCCTGTGAATGTGTCAATAAAGACTAGCAAGTAAGAAAACCCTTGGGTCTTGGGCATAGCTGTAAATTCTAAATGCAGAGCGGCATTGCCAGTCAGCTCCTGGGTATGATCCCCGATGTTGGACAGGTGTAATTCGAGGAGGTCTGGTTTTTGGGTTATTTTTTAGACAGGTGTCACAATTTTCTGTGACTTGTTTAACAACCTTAGCTAACTGGGGATGGGAGAGAATAGGCTTAAGCAAGATTTCTAGATTATCTTTTCCAAAATGGGCGCTCTTATGTAAGGAGTTAGTAATGTTTTAAACCTGAGAATCAGGGAGTATTATTTGGGCCTGATCAGGCTGAAACCACCCATGTGACCCAATCTCCCAGCCCCGCTCAGCATATCGGGAATGTCCCCCTGGGTTAAAATCTGGAGTCAGGGTTTCCTTGGGGAAAAGGGGGCAGATAGCAGTGGCAGAGGTAGCTTCCCCGGCAGCTCGTCCTGCCTCTTGATCAGCTTTCCTATTTCCCTGAGCCTCTTTTTCTTGCCCCTTTTGGTGACTCTTGCAGTGGATGACAGCTAATTTTGCAGGAAGTTTGACTGCCTCCAGGAGCCTGAGAATGAGCTCTTTGTGTTTAATAGCAGAGCTTCGGGCACTGAGCATCCCTCTTTCTTTCCAAATTGCTGCACGGGCATGCAGAATGAGGAAAGCATACTTACAGTCCATACACACATTAATCCTCTTTCCTTCTCCTAACTACAAAGCTCTTGTCAGGGCAAAAAATTCAGCTTTCTGGGCTGAGGTGTCTGGGGGAAGAGACCCACTTTCCTTAGTTTCTTCCAGGCTCGCTACAGCATATCCTGCTTTCCTCTCTCCCTTTTCTACAAAACTGCTGCCATCTGTGTGCCAGTTTTTCTCTGGGTCAGATAAAGGTGTCTCTGATAGGGCCCGGCAAGAAGAGTATAACTCGTCTGTGATTTGTATGCATTGGTGATCCAGAGGGGAGGTAGGGGGATCTGGCTGTAAGGTTGCTGGAATTAAAGTCTGGCAGACCCTCAACTTTATTTCTTGAGTGTCAAGGAGGAGGGCTTGGTATTGGGTGATCCTTCCCCCTGTCATCCACCTGTCCCCTTTCATTTCCAAGACTGCTTGCACCCGGTGAGGTGTATACACTGTGGTGGGCTGACCCAGGGTCAGCTTAGATGCCTCCTTAACGATAAGAGCAGTGGCTGCTACTGCCCGGAGGCAAGTGGGCCACCCTCTGGCCACCTCATCTAGTTATTTTGAGAGATAAGCCACAGGATGTAATATGGGCCCCATCATCTGCTCTAACACCCCAAGAGCAGTTCCTGTCCTTCCAGAAACATAGAGTCTAAAAGGCTTCTGCAGGTTGGGGAGGCCTAAAGCTGGGGCTGTAGTGATGGACTCCTTTAGGGCATTAAAGGCCACCTTGCAGGTCTCATGCCAGTCGAGTGGCTCTTCCTCTTTCCCCTTAAATTTTCATATAGGGGTCTGGCCAGATTGCCATAATTAGAAATCCAGATCCTGCAAAACCCAGTCCTTCCTAAAAATCCCCTAAGCTGTTGTTTTTTTTAGGCCTACGGGGTATTTAAGATGAGGGATCTCCCCTCGGGGTCAGGCATTCTTTTTCTCTCCGTAATTATAAATCCAAGGTATTTTACTTGGGTTAAGCTAATCTGAGCCTACTTGGGGGATACTCGATAACCATTTTCATACAGGAAAGTTAGCGTTTTAAATAGTGTCCATTTGAGAGCTGGTAAGATCTGGCCTAGCTATGAGCAAGTCATCCACATACTGTATTAGACTACTGTTTGTTAAAGTGAATTCCCTTAGTTCTCTCCCCGAGGAAGTCCCGAAGATATGAGGGCTGTCCCTAAACCCTTGGGGTAGTCGAGTCCAGTCGAGAGTTGTATGGTCTCTCTTGTTTCCAAGTCCCGCCACTCAAAAGCAAAGAGTTTTTGGGATTCAGGATGGAGAGGAATGCAAAAGAAAGCACCTTGAAGGTCCAAGACTGAGAAGTACTTGGCATTTCCTGGGACTTGGGATAGGAGTGTATATGGGTTTGGGACTATGGGGTGGATGGGAACCACAGCTTCATTAACAGCTCTTAGATCCTGGACGAATCGGTAAGATCCATCTGGCTTTTGAACGGGCAAGATTGGGGTGTTGCAGGGGGACTCACAGCTGATTCGAGTTCCAGTATCTCGGTATTTTTTAACTAATGGTTTAAGACCCTCAAGAGCTACTGGTTTTAAGGGATATTGTCTTTTCCACGGCTAGGGAGCATTTGGTCTCAGAGAAATCTTTACTGGTGGAACATTTATGGCTAAACCAGGGCTGGAGACATCCCACACCTGGGGATTGACCTCATCTAGACAAGGGACAGACTCCTCCTTTTCTACCTCTGACTGTAAATATTCAGACATAGGCAAAGAAAATTATCGACTTCTACCTTTGTGTCCCCAAGTCGCTCTGGTTTGGAGGCGAAAGTATTATTCTCACCATGGAAAATTTGGAAGCTGCAAACATGAAAAATTTAAAGAGTCACGCAGAGGCTAGTCACTCTAATCTAACCCCTAAGACATTTATTGACTGATTTCTAGCTTCTCTTCTTTAACCTTTTTTATCTACAGTAATCCTGTGTGTTCCTTTTAGTTAGGGATTCATTTTTAAACTATCCTGACTCTTCCACTACGTTCCAGTTTTGGGTCTGATACACTTACAGATGTGCCAAGTGCTTCCTGAATACTATAGAACATATTTTCTGTTTAAAATACTTCCATGCTTATGTAGTAAGTGAATGATTTTAAGTTTTTTTGTTACACATTTCAATGTAAAAGTCAATGTGTGAACTAACATATTCACGACTTGGAAAAGTTGGCTTTTTTTTGTTGTGTGTTTGAACTCCTCACCCGACCAAAGGTCATGGAGAGGTCTATTGTTTTTCTAAAATGGTTATAGTGTTGTTTATTTTCTGGTAATTGAATTAGGGTGTGAGTTGCAAAACCTGTGTTTCTGTTCATTTCATTCCATCTGTTCGGGTTTCTTTCTCTCTCCTGAGTCAGACAGTAATTTCCCATTGGTTGTCCAGTTACCAAGGTTGGTGTCCATGCATCCGTGCTGGTCTCTCCATACATGTCCGGGTGTCCTGTGAAACACTAAGCTTAATTTATTTGGAAATGACCTAGCTGTTCAATACACTGTCATCACTCAGTTGAGCAGAGGGAGAGAAATTCAAGTGACAAAACTCCAGAGAAGGTAGTGTCAGAGCGCCCCGGCGTGGCATGCATGCAGGGGATTGGGGGGAGGGGGCGGTGCGCGGAGTGCGGAGATCTCAGGTGTCCTCACACCCTGGGCCTCTCCAGGTCCGCCGCTGCTCAGTGGCCTCCCCCCGCCCCCATCGCTTTGGCTGCTCAGGGCCGGGTGGTTTCTGCAGCTGCCCGGCATCCTGACCGAGGCCCCCCCTGCCCACACGCTGTCTTCCAGTCTCTCTCTGAACCCTCGACTCTTTCTGCCTCTGTCTCACCTGGCGTGGGTGCGTGCGAGTGCATGTGCGTGTCGTGGGCTGTCACTCGTCTGCTCTCCCAGGAAGGTCCTGTGCTGGGCCCGTGGCGTGGGAGCAGGGCGGGCCTCGGTAGGGCGAAAAGGCGGGGCTGAGGCGCTCCAGAGGGTTTGCACAGCCGGCAGGATGGGCGCCTGGGGCCCCGGCTGGGCTGCCTCTAAGCCCGCAGGAGGCTCCGGGGACCGCGGTCCCGGGCCGAAGCCCCACCCGTCCGGAGCCACGTGACCCTGAGCAACGAAAGGGATGGTGGGGGGCAGGGGGTGAGGGGGCACCGAGACGTCCTCGCTGCTCTACCCACCCCCCCTTCCCCCACCCCAGGTCCCGCAGGCATGCCAGGCCCCGGCCGGGCTAGACGGGTGCTGGCCGGGGTTGGCAGTGTGCGGGGCCGTGGCGCCCTCCGCTGGCCCCCGAGCTGCCGGCCCTGGTTGGTCGGAGTCCAGTCGCGGGTCGTGCGGCTCAAGTGCAGCATGCGCCAGGTCGAGAGCTGTGGCCCCAGGCCCGAAGGGCATGTCAGAATGCATGGGAGGCGCCGCGCGGAGCTCTTGGGGGGCCTGACAGCCGCCTCGGTCTAAGGCCATAGCACCCTGAATGTGCCCTATGTCCTCTGATCTGGGAAAATGAGTAGGGCCGGGCCTGGTCAGTACTTGCATGGGAGACCGCCTAGTAGTTACGCGGTTTTGTGATTTTTCTGAATGCCTAATTCAGAAAGTTAGAATTGGATGACTGCACACAGGAAAACGAATAATGTTTTCGTACATAAACTTAAGAATCCAGCAGCTCGTCTTTCTTTTTCCTGTCCTAACACAGCTAACTGGAAGTCAGTTGCAGTAAGTTCTACTGACTTAAGACCCTCATCCCTAACGGAAGGTATATAGGAAAACCCAGAGTATATCTAAATAAACATGAAAAATAGAACGATGAGAAAAAAAAAAATTCTCAGTGACATCTTAGTTGGTACATGAAACACGATGATTATGAAAGCACAACCCTTAATCAAGTCCAGGCCATGGAAGCCTGTGACTTTCACTGAGTGTTGACTTCCCTTTCAGCTGAGGTTGTAAAAAGTGCTTTGTAAAATCCTGAGGTTTGAAGCACTTGTAACCTCCTGAAGAGACTGCAATCAGAAGGCTTTCTAGAATATCCTGACACTGTGGTGAGCTCATGCAATACATTCTGCAGAGGTCGGAAGACAGACATGTTGGGAAGTGGGGATGACTTCTACTGCACTTAGGGAGAAAGGGCATGTACAAGTGGAGAAGCAACACCACAGTGACGGAATCTTTAAAGACTCCATACATGGAGAAGGAAATGGCAACCCACTCCAGTATTCTTGGCTGGAATTATCCATGGACAGAGGAGTCTGGCAGGCTGAAGTCCACGGGATTCCATGACTGATCGTGTGTGCACGAGGGTGGAGGGAGACGGGTTGGTAGCAAGAAACTGGTAGAACTAATAAATAAAACAACAACAACAACAACAAAAACTAAAGACTCGATAAAAATGACAATGACTGGTAGGAATAAACCTTCAGAAGTGCCTTCTCAGACCTCCCGTCTGAAGCACAAGCGTAATAAAGACATTGAGTTTTCATGGTCTCAGACAAAATTAGACTGGCTTATGACAATGGGCAGAGAGGCGCCTCTAAGACATCGGGGCTGGGCTTTACTGGAGGATGCACATCGATTGAGTGCATGGCTGTGTGTTATGGAAATATGTCTTACTGGCAGGGCGAAGGCATCTTCTTGAAGAACACAGCAAATAACACTACAAATTCAAGGAACTTGGCTACAATGACAATAGCTGATTTCATGTTGGCTACTGCTTGGCAGAGCTGGGTTCGCCTCTCCCATTAAGTACCTCAGTGGCCAGCTGTGAATGTAACCATTAGTTTCTCACTTAGAAACCGAACCTAATACTTGCCATGTGCACTAGTGGAAGAACAGTGCAATACCCAACAGTAAAGGAATATGACAAGTGCCCACCAAGTCAAACAAAAGAGGAGGAGATAGGGAATCTATCTGAAAAACAATTTAGAATAATGATAATAAAAATGATCCAAATCTTGAAAACAAAATGGAGTTACAGATAAATAGCCTGGAGACAAAGATTGAAAAGATGCAGGAAATGCTTAACAAAGACCTAGAAGAAATAAAAGAGAGTCAGTTAAAAATGAATAATGCAATGAATGAGATCAAAAACACTTTGGAGCGAACGAAGAGTAGAATAACGGAGACAGAAGATAGGATAACTGAGGTAGACAATAGAATAGTGGAAATAAATGAAGCAGAGAGGAGAAAAGAAAAAAATGATCAAAAGAAATGAGGACAACCTCAGGGACCTCTGGGATAATGTGAAACGCCCCACATTCGAATCATTGGAGTCCCAGAAGAAGAAGACAAAAAGAAAGGCCATGAGAAAATACTCGAGGAGATAATAGCTGAAAACTTCCCTAAAATGGGGAAGGAAATAGCCACCCAAGTCCAAGAAACCCAGAGAGTGCCAAACAGGATAAACCCAAGGCGAAACACTCCAAGACACATATTAATCAAATTAACAAAGATCAAACACAAAGAACAAATACTAAAAGCAGCAAGGGAGAAACAACAAATAACACACAAAGGAATTCCCATAAGGATAACAGCTGATCTACCAATAGAAACCTTCCAGGCCAGAAGGGAATGGCAGGACATAATGAAAGTAATGAAAGAAAATAATCTACAACCTAGATTACTGTACCCAGCAAGGATCTCATTCAGATATGAAGGAGAAATCAAAAGCTTTACAGACAAGCAAAAGCTGAGAGAATTCAGCACCACCAAACCAGCTCTTCAACAAATGCTAAAGGACCTTCTCTAGACAGGAAATGCAGAAATGTTGTATAAACATGAACCCAAAACAACAAAGTAAATGGCAACGGGACCACAGCTATCAATAATTACCTTAAATGTAAATGGGTTGAATGCCCCAACCAAAAGACAAAGATTGGCTGAATGGATACAAAAACAAGACC
The DNA here is from genome assembly GCF_963930625.1 of Muntiacus reevesi. Lineage (NCBI taxonomy): Eukaryota > Metazoa > Chordata > Mammalia > Artiodactyla > Cervidae > Muntiacus > Muntiacus reevesi. Next base: position 96,573 of record NW_027077964.1, on the reverse strand, counting down.
CTTATATATGCTGTCTACAAGAGACCCACCTCAAAACCAGAGACACATACAGACTAAAAGTGAAGGGCTGGAAAAAAATATTTCACGCAAATGGAGACCAAAAGAAAGCAGGAGTCACAATACTCATATCAGATAAAATAGACTTTCAAATAAAGGATGTGAAAAGAGACAAAGAAGGACACTACATAATGATCAAAGGATCAATCCAAGAAGAAGATATAACAATTATAAATATATATGCACCCAACATAGGAGCACCGCAATATGTATGGCAAACGCTAATGAGTATGAAAGAGGAAATGAATAGTAACACAATAATAGTGGGAGACTTTAATACCCCACTCACAACTATGGATAGATCAACTAAACAGAAAATCAAAAAGGAAACACAAACCTTAAATGATACAATGGACCAGCTAGACCTAATTGATATCTATAGGACATTTCACCCCAAAACAATCAATTTCACCTTTTTCTCAAGTCCACACGGAACATTCTCCAGAATAGATCACATCCTGGGCCATAAATCTGGTCTTGGAAAATTCAGAAAAATTGAAATCATCCCAGTCATCTTTTCTGACCACAGTGCAGTAAGATTAGATCTCAATTACAGGAAAAATATTGTTAAAAATTCAAACATATGGAGGCTAAATAACACGCTTCTGAATAACCAAAAAATCATAGAAGAAATCAAAAAAGAAATCAAAATATGTATAGAAATGAATGAAAATGAAAACACAACAACCCAAAACCTATGGGACACTATAAAAGCAGTGCTAAGGGGAAGGTTCATAGCATTACAGGCTTACATCAAGAAACAAGAAAAAAGCCAAATAAATAACCTAACTCTACACCTAAAGCAATTAGAGAAGGAAGAAATGAAAAACCCCAGGGTTAGCAGAAGAAAAGAAATCTTAAAAATTATGGCAGAAATAAATGCAAAAGAAACTAAAGAGACCATAGGAAAAATCAACAAAGCTAAAAGCTGGTTTTTTGAAAAAATAAACAAAATTGACAAACCATTAGCAAGACTCATTAAGAAACAAAGAGAGAAGAACCAAATTAACAAAATAAGAAATGAAAAGGGTGAGATCACAACAGACAACACTGAAATACAAAGGATCATAAGAGACTACTACCAGCAGCTCTATGCCAATAAAATTGACAACTTGGATGAAATGGACAAATTTTAGAAAAGTATAACTTTCCAAAACTGAACCAGGAAGAAATAGAAGATCTTAACAGACCCATCACAAGCAAGGAAATCGAAACTGTAATCAAAAATCTTCCAGGAAACAAAAGCCCAGTACCAGATGGCTTCACAGCTGAATTCTACCAAAAATTTAGAGAAGAGCTAACACCTATCTTACTCAAACTCTTCCAGAAAATTGCAGAAGAAGGTAAACTTCCAAACTCATTCTATGAGGCCACCATCACCCTAATTCCAAAACCACACAAAGATGCCACAAAAAAAGAAAACTACAGGCCAATATCACTGATGAACATAGATGCAAAAATCCTTAGCAAAATTCTAGCAAATAGAATCCAACAACATCTTAAAAAAATCATACACCATGACCAAGTGGGCTTTATCCCAGGAATGCAAGGATTCTTCAATATCTGCAAATCAATCAATGTAATACACCACATTAACAAATTGAAAGATAAAAACCATATGATTATCTCAATAGATGCAGAGAAAGCCTTTGACAAAATTCAACACTCATTTATGATTAAAACTCTCCAGAAAGCAGGAATAGAGGGAACATACCTCAACATAATAAAAGCTATATATGACAAACCCACAGCAAGCATCACCCTCAATGGTGAAAAATTGAAAGCATTTCCCCTGAAATCAGGAACAAGACAAGGGTGCCCACTCTCACCACTATTATTCAACATAGTCTTGGAAGTTTTGGCCACAGCAATCAGAGCAGAAAAAGAAGTAAGAGGAATCCAGATAGGAAAAGAAGAAGTGAAACTCTCGTTGTTTGCAGTTGACATGATCCTCTACATAGAAAACCCTAAATACTCTTCCAGAAAATTACTAGAGCTAACCAATGAATATAGTAAAGTTGCAGGATATAAAATTAACACACAGAAATCCCTTGCATTCCTATATACTAACAATGAAAAAACAGAAAGAGAAATTAAGGAAACAATACCATTCTCCATTGCAACAAAAAGAATAAAATACTTAGGAGTATATCTACCTAAAGAAACAAAAGACCTGTACATAGAAAACTATAAAACACTGATGAAAGAAATCAGAGTGGACACAAACAGATGGAGAAACATACCGTGTTCATGGATTGGAAGAATCAATATTGTCAAAATGGCTATTCTACCCAAAGCAATCTATAGATTCAATGCAATCCCTATCAAACTACCAACGGTATTTTTCACAGAACTAGAACAAATAATTTCACAATTTGTATGGAAATACAGAAAACCACGAATAGCCAAAGTAATCTTGAGAAAGAAGAATGGAACTGGAGGAATCAACCTGTCTGACTTCAGTCTCTACTACAAAGCCACAGTCATCAAGACAGTATGGTACTGGCACAAAGACAGAAATATAGATCAATGGAACAGAATAGAAAGCCTAGAGATAAATCCACGAACCTATGAACACCTTATCTTTGACAAAGGAGGCAAGGATATACAATGGAAAAAAGACAACTGCTTTAACAAGTGGTGCTGGGAAAACTGGTCAACCACCTGTAAAAGAATGAAACTAGAACACTTTCTAACACCACACACAAAAATAAACTCAAAATGGATTAAAGATCTAAATGTAAGACCAGAAACTATAAAACTCCTAGAGGAGAACTTAGGCAAAACACTCTCCGACATGAATCACAGCAGGGTCCTCTATGACCCACCTCCCAGAATATTGGAAATAAAAGCAAAAATAAACAAATGGGACCTAATGAAACTTAAAAGCTTCTGCACTACAAAGGAAACTATAAGTAAGGTGAAAAGACAGCCCTCAGATTGGGAGAAAATAATAGCAAATGAAGAAACAGACAAAGGATTAATCTCAAAAATATACAAGAAACTCCTGAAGCTCAATTCCAGAAAAATAAATGACCCAATCAAAAAATGGGCCAAAGAACTAAACAGACATTTCTCCAAAGAAGACATACAGATGGCTAACAAACACATGAAAAGATGCTCAACATCACTCATTATTAGAGAAATGCAAATCAAAACCACAATTAGGTACCATTACACGCCAGTCAGGATGGCTGCTATCCAAAAGTCTATAAGCAATAAATGCTGGAGTGGGTGTGGAGAAAAGGGAACCCTCTTACACTGTTGGTGGGAATGCAAACTAGTACAGCCACTATGGAAAACAGTGTGGAGATTTCTTAAAAAACTGGAAATAGAACTGCCATTTGACCCAGCAATACCACTTCTGGGCATACACACCACGGAAACCAGATCTGAAAGAGACATGTGCACCCCATTGTTCATCACAGCACTGTTTATAATAGCCAGGACATGGAAGCAGCCTAGATGCCCATCAGCAGATGAATGGATAAGGAAGCTGTGGTACATATACACCATGGAATATTACTCAGCCATTAAAAAGAATTCATTTGAATCAGTTCTAATGAGATGGATGAAACTGGAGCCCATTATTCAGAGTGCAGTAAGCCAGAAAAATAAAGAACATTACAGCATACTAACACATATATATGGAATTTAGAAAGATGGTAATGATAACCCTATATGCAAAACAGAAAAAGAGACACAGAAGTACAGAACAGACTTTTGGACTCTGTGGGAGAAGGTGAGGGTGGGATGTTTCAAAAGAACAGCATGTATTTTATCTATGGTGAAAGAGATCACTAGCCCAGGTGAGATGCATGAGACGAGTGCTCGGGCCTGGTGCACTGGGAGGACCCAGAGGAGTCGGGTGGAGAGGGAGGTGGGAGGGGGGATCGGGATGGGGAATACGTGTAACTCTATGGCTGATTCGTGTCAATGTATGACAAAACCCACTGAAATGTTGTGAAGTAATTGGCCTCCAACTAATAAAATAAAATTAAAAAAAAAAAAAACTGAGCTATCCTAAAAATTAAAAAAAAAGCTACCTCTTCTATGCAACATCTGTGTGTCTTCTGTCTGTCTTCTTCCTCGCTGACGCCACTCATCCCTTGGGTATTCCTGGTCCTGCTGGGGCTGGACCTCGGCAATTTTGCTCAATGCTTTGGATCCTAGTGGAAAAACATGCTGTTAATCCTACTTTTGCGAGGATTAAAACCATCGTAAAAACTGGAATTTGTTTAAATATTTTTGGTTTAAATATATCTTGTGTATATATAATTACCCAGATTACTGTTGGGTATTAGATTGCTATGTTACAATATGTATGGCATACATGAGTTCCACTGTTATTGATATGATATGTGGTGGAGAGGTATTTGGTGGTGCAAGTGATTTAAATGATGTGTTCACAGTGTTTATATTCCTGTTATGTGGTTAATGGGTCTTGGATTCACGTTTGAAATATGACTCCCTTGTCTTTTGTGATGCATGAGAAGTGCTGAAATTGAAGATGATGCAGGTTAAGTCTAGGGTTGAGGGTGTGAGTAGGGTGGGGGGGAGGGTGTGGGTTAGGTTAAGGGTGTGGATTAGGGTGTGGGTTACATTGTGGCTTAGGGGTTAGAAGTTAGGGGTGTGGGTGAGGGTGAGGGCTGAGGGGTGAAGGTGTCAGGTTAGGGTTGGGATGATGCATTAGGGTTAGTGTGTCAGGTTAGGGTTAGGGGGTCGGGTTGGTGTTAGGTTCTGGGATAGGGTTACGGTGTTGGTTAGGGTTAGGGTGTCGTGTTGGGGTTAGGGTTAGGGCAAGGGCGAGGGCAATTTCGCCTGGGACCTTATGGAGGGGCCTCACAGTCAAAGGTAAAGGCAAAGTCACATCCACACTTCTGTTCCATCCCCTTTGCTCTATAGTAGAGCTCTAGTAAGCCTAGGCCTGGTAGGAAAACTCTTGGCTCCTGTGGGGACACATCCTGTGTGTGAATCTGCATACCAGACCTAGGGGCCACAGGGCGCCTGTTTTCTTCTGGGAGAGGGGACCCTGAAGCGGTGTTGCCTGGCAACAGCTTGAAAATCCATTAAATTGCACTTTACGTACCTCTGACAAAGCTAGATTTGCTCCACCTTTTCGCCATTTGGAAGCAAACCTTCCATACCCTCTCCCCAAGTAGGCAATGGGCCTACTTTGAGTAGAAAGTCCCCTTGAGGAGCTGAGCCCAGGAAGGCACCCAGTCATGTCAAACACACACCAGCTGCTTACTTCCTCATGGGCAGTATCACTATCAGCTAGGAATGTCTTTGCAAGGATTGAAAAGGGAAGGGGAGATACATGGCCCTGCCTCTGAAATTTCAGTCCTCTGAGCAGAACTGGAATTCAATTGTATCAGCGAAACTGTGCCTTCCAAAGAGGCTTGCAAACACACCCCGAGTGGCTGCCTCTTCTTCCCTGAAGAAGGCTCCCTTTCCCTGCATCCTGCGGACTCCCTGTCCCAGCCTCCTGGAAAAGCGCTTCTTGGAGTTCCTTCTTGGAGTTCCTTTCTTAGTTGCAGTTATCCCTCAACTTGGGGCCATAGGGAGTAGCCCCACACTCACAGGGGAAGGCAGACCCACCTCCACACATCTCTTCCATCCCCTTTGCTCTGTAGGACAATTCTAGTGAGCCTAGGTCTGTCAGAATATTCTTGGCTTTGACGGGAACACACCCTGTGTGTGAACCTGCATACCCGACCTAGGGGCCACAGGGCGCCTGTTTTGCTCGAGTGGGCCTTGAAGCAGTACAGCCTAGTGAGAGCTTGAAAATCCATCCAATTGCTCCTTTCTTACCTCTGACACCTAGCTTTGTTCCACCCTTTGGCAGTGTGGAGGGAAGAGGGCCCAACCCCGTCCTCAAGCGGACATGGGGCCTACTTTGAGAGGAAAGGCCCCCTTGAGGAGCTGAGCCCATCAAGGCACCCAGTCATGTCAAATATACTCCCACTGCTTGCTTCTTCATGGGTAGTACCACTATCAGCTTGGAATGTCTTTGCAAGGATCACAAAGGGAAGGGGAGATACACGACCCTGCCTCTGGAACTTCGGTCCTCTGAGCAGACCTGAGTGCTCTAGGGAGCCTAGGACTGTCAGGAAAATTCTTGGCTCCTACGGGGACACACCCCATATGTGAACCTGCATACCGGACCTTGGGGCCACAGTGTGCCTGCTTCTCTCGGTGTGCCTAAAGCAGTGCAGCCTAGCAACAGCTATTGAGCCTAGGTCTGTCTGGAACATTTTGGATCCTGTGGGGAAAACACCCTGTGCACACCCCTAGATACCGGGCCTAGGGGCCAAAATTCTCACATGTCTCCTGGGGAACCCTAACACAGTGTGACCTAGCAACTGCTTGAAAATCCATCCCATTGCTGTTTTCCTCCTGATACAGCTAGCATTGCTCCTTGCTTTGGGATATCTCAAGCAAGGGGCGAGTCCATAACTGCTCTCCTGGGGCCCAATGGGTGTGCAAGGTGCCCTCAACCAGGTGACCCCAGCATGCCACCTGGCCCCCTCAGACACACTCCCGCAGCCTTCTTCCTCATGGGAAGCACCTCTCTGACCCAGGAATGTGTTTGCAAGGCTCGGAATGTGCAGGGAGACACATGGCCCTGACTCTGGAATTGAGGTCCTTGGGGCAGGCCTGCAGGTCTGACATCTGAGAAGCAAAACACTTGCTGCAAATAGAGGCCTGAAAACACACTCTGTGTATGACTTTCCTTCCTCCAAGGAAGATAGCTTTCCCAGTCTCCTGCATGCTGAGTGTCACACAGCTGGAATGTGCTTGCGTGGAGGTCATGATTCAGTGGCAATGGCCCCTGAGGCCCTGTGCCCAGGTAGGGCGCCCACACTCAGAGGCAAATCAAAGCAACTTCCAAATGAGTCAGCTCTTCACATCTAGTGGCCAAAGTATTGGAGTTTCAGGTTCAATATTAGTCTTTCCAATGTATATTCAGACCTGATTTCCTTTAGGATGGAGTGGTTGGGTCCTCTTATAGTCTAAGCAAACTTCAAGCATCTTCTTCAGCACCACAGTGCAAAAGCATCAAATCTTTGGCTGTCAACTTTCTTTATAGTCCATCTTTCACATCCATACATGACATGGAAAAACCTTAGCCTTGACTAGACGGATCTTTGTTGGCAAAGCAATGTCTCAGCTTTTTAATATGCTGTCTAGTTTGGTTATCACTTTCCTTCCAAGTCGTAAGCATCTTTTAATTTCATGGCTGCAGTCACCATCTGCAATGATTTCCGAGCCCCGAAAAATAAAATCTGCCACTGTTTCCACTGTTTTCCCATCTATTTGCCAAGAAGTGATGAGACTGGATGCAATGATCTTAGTTGTCTGAACGCTGAGCATTAAGCTAACTATTTCACTCTCCTCTGTCTCTTTCATCAAGAGGCTCTTTAGTTCTTCACTTTCTGCCATCAGGGTGGTGTCATCTGCATATCTGAGGTTATTGATATTTCTCCCAGCAATCTTGATTCCAGTTTGTGCTTCATCCAGTGCAGCATTTCTCACGATGCCCTATATATAAGCAGATATAAGTTAAATAAGCAGGGTGCCAATATACTGCCTTGACATATTCCTTTTCCTATTTAGAACCAGTCTGTTGGTCCAGGTCCAGTTCTGTTTCTTCCTGACCTGCATATAGGTCTTTCAAGAGGCAGGTCAGGTGATCTGGTATTCCTATCTCTTTCAGAATTTTCCCCAGTTTATTGTGATACACACAGTCAAAGGCTTTGGCATAGTCAACAAAGCAGAAATAAGTGTTTTTCTGGAACTCTCTTGCTTTTTCAATTATCCAGTGGATTTTGGCAATTTGATCTCTGGTTCCCCTGCCTTTTCTAAATCCATCTTGAACATTTGGAATTTCACGGTTGACATATTGCTGAAGCCTGGCTTGGAGAATTTTGAGTGTTACTTTACTAGCATGTGAGATGAGTCCAGTTGTGTGACAGTTTGAACATTCTTTGTCATTGCCTTTCTTTGAGACTGGAATGAAAACTGAGCTAACAACCTAGATGTTTTCAATCGCATATGCTAAAAGAACTGCCTTTGCAGTTTCCAAGGGAAAAAAGTTTCATTTTAACCAATTTTCTCTGAAGTTCAAGGAATATCATGGACATCCTCCATCAAAAAGTCATCTTTCTTTTATGTAATCACAGTTTCATGCCTAAATTATAGACCAACTCATGCTCAAATTGACTCTGATATCAGGGGCAGATCAGCTAGCTGATAAAAAGCTTGGATTGTCCCTCTGGAGGAAAGTGAGACCTTGGTCCCAAGAGAAGAATCTGAGGGCTTAAGGGAATTTGCAGGAGTGGGGAAATCTTGGTCCATCCTACATGTACCGTACTTAAATAATGCTTATTTATTTTACGGAAGTAAAAAAAAAAAAAAAAACAGATGATAAAAACAAATATAAATCACTGAAAGGTAAATAAATTCATCATCTGTGATTGAAAGCTGCATTCTAAGAAATCTGTGTTCTCTTAACCTAGAGAGTAGACTAAATTCCAGTCTGGTACCAGCTTACCAGATAACAAACAAAAAGCGTTGTTTATGGGTAAGCTCAGGAAAGTCTTTTCCATGTATCTTGAGGTAGCAGTATTTTTGCAAAGGCATCAGTGTGAAACCATGGAAGGCATGTTTAAAACCTGATTAGATAAAAATTGACAAAATAAAAATTGACAAAATTGAAAAAATAAAAATTGACAAAAAAAGTGACAAAATAGTCACTGCTGTGACTTGAAACACTTTAATATGATAACTAGAATTATAACTGACAGCATTTTACCAGGACATATCAGATTTTCATGGATGTCACATAGTTTCTAGGATACCTACATTAGTAACTGAAGGAGTCTTTGGGCTTAGAAAAGAAAACAACAGTCTCAAAGGCCCTTGCTTGTATCATTTAACATTGGAGAAAACAAAACCGAACTTTAGGTCCCACCCTGAGGCTCCAGGCCGGTTATATCTATCTATTTTCCCATGCAGCGTAGTGCCTGCTGGAAGTCCAAGGGATTTATCCTGCCTGGTAATTTCACCAGCTGGGACTCCACAACCCTTAGTCTGGCCGGCTGACCCAGCCCTGCTTCCAGCACTTTGCCGGCCAGCAGGCCCTTGACCACCTGCTGGGACAGGAAAGGGAAGGGTCCACGAATTGCATCCTAGAAACTTAGTAGGGTGCATGTATTTAAAAACCTGGTGGCCACCCAGGCAGGAGAGAAGGGAGGAGGGCACCTTGCTGCCCTTTCATGGGGGAATCTGTGGCTGTCCTGCTGAGAGGGGGCCTTTCCATGGGGACCCTGTGCAATAAGTTTGGTGTTTTGGAACTGAATAATTAGAACGTGTAAAATTTTTAATTTATGTGGTGCTTTAATTAAAAAAAAAAAAAAAACAAGCAGCTCCAAGTTTTCTGCAAATTGAGACCTCAAACTTGAAGGCCTATTTTCCTTCCACTGTGGCATTCTATGAAGAAATGTGCGTTTTTTAAAGAAAAGGGTCAGAAAAGTGAGGGAAACAGAAAAGCCAGAGGTGCCCCAGGAGTTTGGTGAAGGTCTTAGGAGGTCACTTGTAAATGCTGCTGGCCATCGGGAGGCAGTCTCTTGTGACCAATGGGCACAAAGCTCTGCAGGCTTGTCCTTTGCATGGATGTTCTTGTTTGTGGAAATCCAGCTCAGAGCCATCTCCTGATGTGTAAGAATTTCCCAGACTAGACCCCTAGGCAAATCCCACAGGGCCAGGGACTCCTTTCTTCATTGTATTTGTCTGTTTGACTGAAAACCAGAAATGGCATATTTTTCTTTCAATCTGGTCTATCATCCAGGCCTTGGAGTAATATTTCCCCTCCCCCTCAATAGGCTTGGGTTCCGGTGATGAATTATAGTCAGTTGTCCATGATTTTGCAGATGAGGAAACTGAGAGTCGGAGAGGGTTGAGGACTGTCCAAGGAAGAATGGGATATCCTTCCAGGAACACTGGCTCCTGGGTTTTTAATGAGCTTCCTACCCAGCATGGTCATTAAGTGGCAAGGGTTGACATTGAGAATAAACTATTGGTGGAAATGAAAAAGGCTTTTTGAAAGAATGTGCCTACCAGCTGTGCATCTTATGGAGTATTTTCATTGTACTTCCCAGCCCTTGGAAAGTGCTGGGCACAGGGCAGATGCTTCATCATTTTTATTGAATAAGTTCAATGTCACACAATTGTATCTGTAGTGTCAGCAACACTATGAGGTATATTAGAACAGTGATGGTCCCAGTTGGTACCCACAAGGATATTTTTAAAAAATGAAACAAATCTCTCTGATCATCACCAAGGCTATCAGAGGTCTATTGCAGACTCCACACAAGGGAGGGTCTACCTCTTGGGACATCCCCACTTCAGCATCTCCCTAAACCAGCAATCTAGGACAGCTGAGTACACTTGAAGTTCCTTCCTTGACCTTGGGAGTTTTTTTGGAAGACAAGTTTTTGACAGACAGGGGTGGGGCAAGGTTTTGGGATGTTTCAAGTGCAGTCCATTTATTGTGCACTCTATTTCTGTTTCTGTTCCCTGGAGGCTCAGTTGGTAAAGAGTCTGCCTGCAATGAGGGAGACCCGGGTTTAATCCCTGGGTCAGGGAAATCCCCTGGAGAAGGAAATGACAGCCCACTCCAGTATTCTTGCCTGAAGAATTCAATGGACTGAGGAGCCTGGTGGGCTACCAAGGGCTGGACATGGCTGAGTGATCAAACTCTTATTTCTATTATTATTTCACCAGCTCCACCTCAGATCATCAGGCATTAGATCCTAGAGGTTGGGGGCCCCTGCTTTAGTTCCCTCTTTCATCTTCTACACAGCTCCAGCATGCTTCCTCCTCCTCTTCCACCTGCAGAACTACCTGCTGGGCTTCTCTGAGTGTGATTAAGAGTTTCCTTCCCTCACTGTCTTTCCTCTGAGTCCCTTTTCCTAAATGGGTTTCCATGATCTCCTTTAGGCACTTTTTCCCCAGGTGGTGCTAGTGGTAAAGAACCTACCAGCCAATGCAGGAATCCTATCCCTGGGTTGGGAAGATCCCCTGGAGGAGGGCACCCAACCCACTCCAGTATTCTTGCCTGGAAAATTCCCATGGACAGAGGAGCCTGGTGGGCTCTGACAGTCAGACGTGATTGAAGCGACTTAGCACAGCATACCATAGGACCTTTGAACTGCAGACTCATGTGATTGTTTGGATTCTTTGGAGTCCCTTGTTATTCCACGTGTATGTTAGGGTCAGCTTGTATATTGCTTCCTAAAGGCCTGGAGAGGGTAATAGGCAGGAAGGCCAGGGGTCTCCAGACAGAGGGAATAGGCTGCAAGTGTCAGACGTTTTTTCATCTCTCAAGCAGCTGGAGGAACGAAACGAGTGCTACATTTTTTCCCCTTCTCAATACAAATTTAAGAGGTTTCTCTTAAAATTTTGTGTTGCTATGACGACTCCTGGCTCCACCTGAACTTAACTTTTCTCAAACCTTCAGCTAAGCAATGCATTTTGTCTTAAGGAAAGGTTTGTCTTAAGCTATGTTAATATACTACGTATTTCTGCTAGACTCTGTCTTCAGGTCGGTTCCCCCTAAAGGCTCAGAACCGACTTGACAAACCAATATGTTTTACTCATACCTGTTCTCCTAATCTATGTTAATGAAATGATATATTTGCTTGGAAATCTGCCTTTCTTCAAAATTCATGTCAATCATTCTATGGCCCGGGATGACTCACGTGCTGCCAATATTATCTCAATGCATGTTGTGGGTGAGGGGCCTGGTGTCATTCTCTGAGACATTGCCTTTCTTTCATTAGCAGACTGCTAGTGGCTGTATAACATCTGCCTAAAGACTAGCAGGGGGTACTCTTACTGCCCCCGTCTGATGTCTATGTCAGCAGCTTTCTCTATCTCTTTTATACTTTAATAAAACTTTATGACACAAAAGCTCTGAGCGATCAAGCTTTGTCAACTGGCCCTGGATTGAATTCTTCTCCTCTGGAGGCCAAAAATCCTGGCGCCTTTTGTGGTTCAGCAATGACCTTTCAGTCTTTTGTAATTCATATTGAATCTTCATTTCAGATTGAAGATGCATTCCATGGTATTGCCATCTTAAGTCTTTCCATCGCTATGGAATATCTGTGCATGTATTCAGGATATTTTTCAGCAATCGTGTATAATTTCCAATGTGCCAGTCTTGTCATCCTCATTACACCCATGGCAAAATATTTTATTAATGTTGACACTATCAAAAGGAAATTGTTTTTTTAAATTCCTTTTCAGATTATTATTTGCTAGTGTATACAGATAAAACTGTGTAATCATTCATTTTTATCAGCTTGGACAGCTTGATAGTTGTCTTTACTTTCTTTACTTCCTCATACTTTAAGATTATCCTAGCTTATATATTTACTGTCTCGCCCCTAGTCTCAATCGTTTATTCAAAGAATTTCTGTCCTTTTTTTTAAACACTGAATTATTTTTGACAATGCTGGGTCTTTGTAGCTAGATGCCTAGTTGTAGTGAGCAGAGGCTACCCTCTAGTTGACTTGCCATGGCTTCTCATTGCAGTGCTTTCTCTGGTTGCAGAACTTGGGCTCTGGAGCATGCAAGTACTTCAATAGTTGTACGGGGGCTTAGTTGCCCCTGGGCATGTGGAATCCTCTAGGACCAGGGGTTGAACCAGTGTTCCCTGCATTGGTAGGCAGATCCTTTACCACTGGGCCACCAGGGACATTTCCTGTTCTTTTTCATTATAGAGTGATATTTAAAACATACATGTAGGAGCTAAATATGCTCAGCTGACAATATTTGGAAATATATACATGTATTCCAGCTTATATATTCAGTTGAAGGTAATTTGTGATGATGTCTCCATGAATCTTGTAACCTTTCCTTTTGTTTATCCATAACTTACCATTCCAATGGTAAGATACCTGGCTTCCACCACTTTTCATGTATGGAATTCAGTGCTTGTCCCATGTGGTTACTGAAACAACTGTCAGACTGTCTTCCAAAGGGGGCTGTGCATGCATCCCACCAGTATCTTGAGTATGTTTCTGTAGGAGAGTTTACTATCAGTATACCCTCCGTGGCCAGGTGTCTATTTCAATCTTTACCAGTTATGAATGGGCTTGTTTGCTCTAGTGTTCTTGGACAATTTGAGGACTCCTGTCTAGTTATGAGGGACACAGGAATCTCCATGAGGCTTGGCAGGGCAATCAGCACACTTCTCGAGGTGAGGAGGGAGACCCAGGGTCCCTTTCCAGTTGCCACAGGGATATTGGGATTCCTACCAATTTTCAAGAGGAGTCAGGCATCATCACCTTTTGAATCATTGAATTCTGCATGCCTCTCGAGGTGTCAACGGGATGTGAGGCCTCCTGTCGATAAGAGGCGGGGACCTAGGACTTTCTCTATGCTCTCCATAGGGGATTCACACATCCCTTCATCCTGTGAGATGAAAGATGAGCCTGCATTCAAGCCACTGTAGGGAAATCGGACCTTCTTTCGAGTCAGGGCGTCTCAGGGGCAATTCCACTTAAGGCAGCAAACTCAGGGTCCCTCCCACATACTTACTGCTGAGAGACACCTCCTCTGGTTGTGCTTGTGGAATGGTGGCATACCTCTTGAGTGGAAGCCAGGGAATCAGCTCTCATTTCAAGATGATTTGGGGTACATGGAGCTTTCCTCGAGTTGCTGTGCTGAACTTGGTGTTCTTCTAGACTTGGGACAGTGTTCTCGGGGAATCTCTGCAGTTGCCTAAAGGAAGCCAAACCACTTGTCGTGTTTGATGCGGAACACGGGATGGCTCTGAAGCCAATGCAGTGGAATAGGGACTCATCTCGAGTTGATTTGGGATACACGAAGCTATTTCCCATTGCTGCAGTGACATCAGGGTCCCTCTGGACTTGAGACAGTGTTCTTGGGGACTCTCTGGAATTCCATCAAGCAAGTAATGGCTCCTTAAGTATTTGATGGGGAACACGGAATTGCTCTGCATGCAATGCAGGGGAATCAAGCCTCATCTCGCGGCGAGAAGGCAGTCTCATGGTTTCTCTCGAGTTGCGGCGCGAACCTGGTGTTTATTCTCCAGGTACGGCGGGGATGGCCCTTCAAAACTCATGTTTGTTCAGCGACGTCAGGACTCCTGTCTAGTTACGAGGGACACCTCAGGAATCTCTTTGAGGCTTGGCAGGGCAATAGGGACGCTTCTCAATGTGAGGCGGGAGACCCAGGGTTCCTTTCCAGTTGCCACAGTGAGACTGGGATTCCTATCAATTTTCAAGAGGAGTCAGGCGTCATCACCTTTTGAAACATTGAATTCCGCCTACCTCCATGTCAAAGGGATGTGAGACCTCCTGGCGTGATGAGGCCAGGACTTAAGGCTTTCTCTAGGGTCTCCGTATTGGATTCAGACATCCCTTCATCTTGTGCAATGAAAGACGAACCTGCATTCAAGCCACTGCAGGGAAATCCGGCCTTCTTTCTTGTCAGGGCATTCGGACTCCATTCCACTTGAGGCAGCAAACTCAGGGTCCCTCCCCCATATCTATTGATGAGAGAAGCCTCCTCTTGGGGTGCTTGTGGAAAGTTGGCATACCTCTTAAGTTGAATCCTGGGAATCTGCTCTCATCTCGAGATGATTTGGGGTACATAGAGCTTTCCTCAAGTTGCTGTGCTGAACCTGGTGTTCCTCTAGACATGGGACGGTGTTTTCGGGGAGTCTCTGGAGTTGCCTAAAGAAAGTGAAGCAACTTGTCTTGCTTGATGGGGAAAGCGGAATTTCTCTGGAGCTAATGTGGCAGAATTGGGCCTCATCTCCAGTTGATTTGGTGTACACGGAATTATTTCGCGTTGCTGCAGTGACCTCAGGGTCCCTCTAGGCTTGTGAGTGTGTTCTTGGGGACTCTCTGGAGTTCCATCAAGCAAGTCAAGGCTCCTACGCATTTCATGGGGAAAACGGAATTGCTTTGCACGCAATGCAGAGGAATCTGGCCTCATATTGTGGCGAGGGGATGTCTCATGCTTTTTCGCGAGTTGCGCTGGGAACCTGGAGTATATTCTCGAGTTACAGCGGGGATGGCCCTTCAAAAGTCGTGTTTGTTCAGCGACGTCAGGACTCCTGTCTAGTTATGAGGGACACCTCAGGAATCTCTTCGAGGGTTGACACATCAATAGGGACGCTGCTAGAGGTGAGGCGGGAGACCCAGGGTCCCTTTCCAGTTGCCACAGGGATACTGGGATTCCTATCACTTTTCAAGAGGAGTCAGGCACCGTCACCTCTTGAAGCAATGAACTCTTGGTGCCTCTCTAGGTGTCAAAGGCATGTGAGGCCTCCTGTCGAGAGGAGGAGGGGAACTAGGGCTTTCTCTAGGGTCTCCACAAGGGATTCAGACATCCCATTGTCTGGTGAGATGAAAGACAAGCCTCCATTCAAGCCACTGCAGGAAAATCAGGCCTTCTTTTGAGTCAGGGCATCTCGGTGTCCATTCCATTTGACGCAGCAAACTCAGGGTCCAACTCACATACCTATTGCTGAGAGAAGCCTCCTCTAGAGGTGCTTGTGGAAAGTTGGCATACCACTTGAGTCAAAGCCAGGTAATCAGCTCTAATCTCGAGACGATTTGGGGTACATGGGGCTTTCTTCGAGGTGCTGTGTTGCAACTGGTGTTCCTCCAGACTTGGGACGGTGTTCTCGGGGAATCTCTGGAGTTGCCTAAAGGAAGTAAAGCCACTACTCCTGTTTGATGGGGAACACGGGATGGCTCTGGAGCAAATGCAGGGGAATTGGGCCTCGGCTCGAGTTGATTTGCAGTATGGAGCTATTTCACATTGCTGCGGTGACACAAGGGTCCCTCTAGACTTGTGACAGTGTTCTTGGGGACTCTCTGGAATGCCATCAAGCAAGTCAAGATTCCTTATGTGTTTGATGGGGAACACGGAATTGCTCTGCAATGCAGAGCAATCAGGCCTCATCTTGCGGCCAGGGGGAAGTCTCATGGTTTATCTCAAGTTGCGGTGGGAACGTGGGGCATATTCTCGAGTTAAGGTGGGGATAGACTTTCAAAACTCCTGTTTGTTAAGCGACATCAGGACTCTTGTCTAGTTATGAGAGACGCCTCAGGAATCTCTTTGAGGCTTGGCAGGGCAATAGGGACGCTTCTTGAAGTGAGGCGGGAGACCCTGGGTCCAATTCCAGTTGCCACAGTGATATTGGGATCCCTATCACATTTCAAGAGGAGTCAGGCATCGTCACCTTCTAAGCATTGAACTCCACGTGCCTCTCGAGGTGTCAAAGGGATGTGAGGCCTCCTGTTGAGATGAGGCGGGGACATAGGGTTTCCTCTAGGTCCTCCACAGGGGATTCAGACATCCCTTCATCTTGTGAGATGAAAGACGAGCCTACATTAAAGCCACTGCAGGGAAATCTGGCCTTCTTTTGAGTCAGGTCATCTTGGTGTTCATTCCACTTCAGGAAGCAAACTCAGGGTCCAACTCACATACATATTGCTGAGAGAAGCCTCCTCTTGAGGTGCTTGCAGAAAGTTGGCATACCTCTTGAGTCGAAGCAGGGAAATCAGCTCTAAATCTCAAGACGATTTGGGGTACATGGGGCTTTCCTCGAGTTGCTGTGTTGCACCTGGTGTTCCTCTACACTTGGGACAGTGTTCTCGGGGAATCTCTGGAGTTGCTTAATGAAGTCATGCCACTTGTGTTTGATGGGGAACGCAGAATGACTCTGGATCCAATGCAGGGGAATGGGGCAGCATCTCGAGTTGATTTGGGGTAGACGGATCTATTTCCCGTTTCTGCACTAACCTCACGGTCACTCTAGACTTGTTACAGTGTTCTTGGGTACTCTCTGGTGTCCCATCAAGCAAGTCAAGTCTCCTTACATGTTTGATGGGGAACACAGAATTGCTCTGCATGCAATGCAGAGGAACCGGGGCTCATCTCGTGGCCAGGGAGAAGTATCATGGTTTTTCTCGAGTTGCGGTGGGATCCTGGGGTATATTCTCGAGTTACGGTGGGGATGGCCCTTCAAAACTCGGATGTGTTCAGCTATGTCAGCACTCCTGTCTAGTTAAGAGGGACACCTCGGGAATCTCTTCGAGGCTTGGCAGGCAATAGGGACGCTTTTGGAGATGAGGCGGGAGACCCAAAATCCCTTTCCACTTGTGACATGGATATTGGGATTCCTATCACTTTTCAAGAGGAGTCAGGCATCGTCACCTCTTGAAGCAATGAACTCTTGGTGCCTCTCTAGGTATCAAAGTCATGTGAGGCCTCCTGTCGAGATGAGATGGGGAACTAGGGCTTTCTCTAGGGTCTCCACAGGGGATTCAGACATCCTTTCATCTGGTGAGATGAAAGACGAGCCTGCATTAAAGCCACTGCAGAGAAATCGGGCCTTCTTTTGAGTCAGGGCATCTCGGGGCCCATTCCACTTCAGGCAGCAAACTCAGGGTCCAACTTACATACCTATTGCTGAGAGAAGCCTCCTCTAGAGGTGCTTGTGGAAAGTTGGCATACCTCTTGAGTTGAAGCCAGGAAATCAACTCTAATCTCGAGACGATTTGGGGTACATGGCGCTTTCCTCGAGTTGCTGTGTTACGCTTGGTGTTTCTCTAGCCTTATGACAGTGTTCTCGGGGATTCCCTGGAGTTGCCTAAGGGAAGTCAAGCGCCTTGTCGTGTTTGATGGGGAAAGTGGGATGGCTCTGGAGCCAATGAAGAGGAATCGGGCCTCATCTCGAGTTGAAATGAGTGAATCACGTGTGAATCACGTGTGCATCAAGTGTGAATCACGTGTCCATCATGTGTGTGTCACGTGTGTGTCACGTGTGCATCACGTGTGCATCACGTGTGTGTGACATGTCCATCACGTGTGAGTCACGTGTTCATCAGGTGTGTGTCACGTGTCCATGACGGGTGAATCACGTGTTCATCACATGTGTGTCACTTGTGTGTCACGTGTGCATCACGTGTGTGCACGTGGGAATCACGTGTGCGTCATGGGTGCGTCATGTGTGCATCACGTGTCCATCACGTGTGCGTCACTGGTGCATCACGTGTCCATCACGTGTGCGTTACGTGTGCGTCACGAGTTCATCATGTGTGCGACATGTGTTCGTCACGTGTTCATCACGTGTGCATCACGTGTGCATCAAGTTTGCGTCACGTGTGAATCACGTGTTCGTCACGTGTGTGTCACGTGTTCATCACGTGTCCATCATGTGTACATCACGTGTGAGTTACATGTGCGTCTCGTGTGCATCACATGTTCGTCATGTGTGTGTCACGTGTTCGTCACGTGTGTGTCACGTGTGCATCACGTATTCATCACATATGTGTTACGTGTGCATCACATGTGCGACACGTGTGCGTCACGTGTTCGTCACGTGCGCATGACGTGTGCATCAAGTTTGCGTCATGTGTGAATCATGTGTTCATCACGTGTGTGTCACGTGTTGATCACGTGTCCATCATGTGTGCATCACATATGCGTCACGTGTGCATCTCGTGTGCATCACGCGTTCGTCACGTGTGTGTCACGTGTGTGTCATGTGTGCATCACGTATGCATCACATATGGGTTATGTGTGCATCACGTGTTCATCACGTGTGAGTCACATGTGTATCACGCGTGAATCACGTGTGCATCACGTGTGCATCACGTGTTCATGACGTGTTCATCACATGTGCCTCACGTGTTGTTCACTTGTTCACAACGTCTGTGTGACGTGTGCATCATGTTTTCATCACATGTGCATCACGTGTTCATCATGTGTGAGGTACGTGTTCATCACATGTGAGTCACGTGTTCTTCACGTGTGAATCATATGTCCATCACATGTGCATCACTTGTGCAACACGTGTTCGTCACGTGTGCGCCACGTGTGCGTCACCTGTGAATCACTTGTTCATCACGTATTCATCACGTGTGTGTTATGTGTGCATCACGTGTTCATCACATGTGTATCACGTGTGAATCACGTGTGCATCACCTGTTCATTACATGTGCATCACGTGTGAATCACGTGTTCATCACGTGTGCCTCACTTGTGCACCACTTGTTCATCACATGAGCATCACCTGTGCATCACGTGTTCATCACGTGGGCATCACGTGTGCACCTCATGTGCACCTTGTGTGCATCACGTGTGAATCAGGAAAAGAACTGAATGGGATAGACTAGAGATCTCTTCAAGAAAATTAGAGATATCAAGGGAACACTTCATGCAAAACTGGGGTTGATAAAAGATAGAAATGCTATGGACCTAGCAGAAGCATAAGCTATTAAGAAGATGTGGCAAGAATACACAGAAGTACTGTAGAAAATATCTTCATGACCCAGATAATCACAACGGTGTGATCACTCACCTAGAGCGAGACATCCTGGAGTGTGAAGTCAAGTGGCAATTAGAAAGCATCGTAAGAACAAAGCTAGTGGAGTTGATGGAATTCCAGTTGAAGTATTTCAAATACTGAAAGATGATGCTGTGAAAGTGCTGCACTCATAATGCCTGCAAATTTGGAAATCTCAGCAGTGGCCACAGGACTGGAAAAGGTCAGTTTTCATTCCAAATAGAAAGAAAGGTAATCCCAAAGAATGCTCAAAATACCACACAATTATGCTCATCTCACACGCTAGTAAAGTAATGCTCAAAATTCTCCAAGCCAGGCTTCAGCAATACGTGAACTGTGAACTTCCAGATGTTCAAGCTGGCTTTAGAAAAGGCAGAGGAACCAGAGATCAAACTGCCAACATCTGCTGGATCATTGAAAAAGCAAGAGAGTCCCAGAAAAAAAAATTCTATTTCTGATTTATTGACTACACCAAAGCCTTTGACTGTGTGGATCACAATTAACTGTGGAAAATTCTGAAAGAGATGGGACTACCAGACCACCTGACCTGCCTCTTGAGAAACCTGTATGCAGGTCAGGAAGCAACAGTTAGAACTGGACATGGAACAACAGACTGGTTCCAAATAGGAAAAGGAGTACGTCAAGACTGTACGTTGTCACCCTGCTTATTTAACTTATATGCCGAGTACATCATGAGAAATGCTGGGCTGGAAGAAGCACAAGCTGGAATTAAGATTGCCAAGAGAAATATCAATAATCTCAGACATGCAGATGACACCACCCTTATGGCAGAAAGTGAAGAAGAACTAAAAAGCCTCTTGATGAAAGTGAAAGAGGAGAGTGAAAAAGTTGGCTTACAGCTCAACATTCAGAAAACTAAGATCATGGCAACAGGTCCCATCACTCCATGGGAAATCGATGGGGAAACAGTGGAAGCAGTGTAAGATTTTATCTTTTTGGGCTCCAAAATCACTGCAGATGGTGATTGCAGCCATGAAATTAAAAGAAAATTACTCCTTGGAAGGAAAGTTATGACCAACCTAGATAGCATAATAAAAAGCAGAGACACTACTTTGCCAACAAAGGTCCCTCTGTTCAAGGCTATGGTTTTTCCAGTGGTCATGTACAGATGTGAGAATTGGACTGTGAAGAAAGTTGAGCACCGAAGAGTTTATGCTTTTGAACTGTGGTGTTGGAGAGGACTCTTGAGAGCTCCTTGAACTGCAAGGGCATCCAACTAGTACATCCTAAAGGAGATCAGTCCAGGGTGTTCATTGGAACGACTGATTCTGAAGCTGAAACTCCCATAAATTGACCACCTGGTGCGAAGAGCTGACTCATTGGAAAATACCCTGATGCTGTAAGGGATTGGGGACAGGAGGAAAAGGGGATGACAGAGGATGAGATGGCTGCATGGCATCACCGACTCGATGTACATGAGTTCGAGAAATCTCCGGGAGTTGGTGACTGACAGGGAGGCTTGGCGTGCTGTGATTCATGGGGTCCCAAAGAGTCAGACATGACTGAGCGACTGAACGGAACTGAACTGATATGAATAACTAATTAAAAGTAAAGTAAAGTTGCTCAGCCATGTCCAACTCTTTGTGGCCCCATGGACTGTAGCCTACCAGGCTCCTCTGTCCATGGGGTTTTCCAGGCAAATGTACTGGAGTGGGTGGCCATTTCCTTCTCCAGGAGATCTTCCTGACCCAGGGATCTAACCTGGGTCTCCAGCATTGCAGACAGATGCTTTACCATTTGAGCCATATAATTCCATTGCTAACACGTGCAAGGGGCTACTCTTTCTGCCCTCTTCTGATGCCTAAGTCAGAAGATTTCTCTATCTCCTTTATACTTTAATACAACTTTATTACACAAAAGCTCTAAGCAATCAAGCCTCGTCTCTGGACCTGAATTGAATTCATCTCCTCTGGAGGCCAAGAATTCCAGTGTCTTTGCGTGGTTCAGCAATACCTTTCAAGATCATCCTGGAGATTCTGGCCATGTACCTCAGGAACATGGTCAGATAGGAGGTCACCCTTGAGACTGTGGGCTTTTGACCCAGATGCAGGGTGTTGGAGTGGCGGGAATCCTGGATAATTTGCACATGTGACCCCAGGTAAAGGGTCTGGGAGGTAAGGTCACCTTGGAGACTGTGAATATGCTACCCAAGGTGCAGGGTGTGGGAAATAATGTCACCCTGGAGAATGTAGACTTCTAGCACAAGGGATGAGTTCTTGACATTGGGGTCTCATGGGAGACTGGATGATTCCGCTCAGACAGTGTGTGGGGATGGGATTCACCCTGGAGACTGTAGATATGTGATCTCAGGTACAGGATTTCCGAGGGGGTCACCCTGGAGCCTGTGAATATGTGATTCCAGGTGCAGAGTCTGCAAGGGAGTCACCATGGAACCTGTGTTTGTGTGACTCCAGGTGAGGTCTACAAAGTTTTGACAAACAGGAGACTGTGGACATGTGACCCTTATTACAGGGTCTTGGAGGGGGAAACCTTTGTGGCCAGGGTCATGGGATGCAAGGTTATATGTCTGGGAGGTGGGGATACCCTGAGAGTATGGACGTGTGACCCCAGGTACAGGTTCTGGGAGTTGGTGCCATCCTGAAAATGGTGGACATTTCACCCGAGGTATGGTTTCTGGGAGGTGGGGTCACCCTGAAGACTCTGGACATGTGACCCCAAATGCAGGGTCTGGGAGGTAGACTCACCATGGAAAAAGTGGACTTGTGACCCCAGATACAGGATCTTGAGGGTGGGGTCACCTGGAGGCTGTGGACTTGTGACACCAAGTACAGGTTATACAGGGGGCCACCTTCGAGACTGTGGACATGTGATCACAGGTGTATGGTATGGGAAGTTTGGTAACCTAGGAGATTGTGGATATATGACAGTAGGTACAGGGTCTCAGGTATGTCCCCATGGAAAGTGTGGACATGTGACCCCAGGTGCAGGTTTGGGTGGGGTCACCCTGGAGACTGTGGTCGTGTGACCCAAAGTTCAGGGTAGGAAAAGGGTTTCACCCTGTAGACTGTGGATCTATGACCACAGGTACAGGATCTGGTGGTAGTCACTGTGGCGATGATGGACGTATGAAACCTAGTACAAGTTCACGGAGGGGGTCACCCTCCAAGACTGTGTACATGTGACCCTCGTTTCAGGGTCTGGGTTGAGGTCACTCTGGAAACTATTTGCCGTGTGACTTAGATGCAGGGTTAGGGGACGCCTTTACTTTGAAGATTGTGGTCATGTGACCTCAAATGCACCATTTGGGAGGCAAATCATCTTGGAGACTGGATACGTGACCGTAGATCCAGGGTCTGAATGGGATTCCCCAAGGTGAGATTGTGAATATGTGACTCCAGGTGCAGGGCCTGCGAGGGAGTCACCTTGGAACCTGTGTTTGTGTGACTCCAGGTGGAGGGTCTGGGAAGTGACGACACTCTGGAGACTGTGAACATGTGACCCCATTACAGGGTCTTGGAGGGGGTAACCCTGGCATCCAAGATCATGGGACACCATGTTAAATGTCTTGGCGTGTGGTAACCGAGACTATGGAAGTGGGACCCCAGGTACAGGTTCTGGGAATTGGGGCCAACCTGAGTGACTGTGGATGTTTCACCCTAGGTACAGTTTCTGGGAGGTGGGGTCACCCTGGAGACTCTCGACAAGTGACCCCAAGTGCAGAGTCTGGGAGGGGTCTCACCCTGGAAACAGTGGACTTGTGACCCGAGGTACAGGGTCTTAACGGTAGAGTCATCCTGGAGTCTGTCGACTTGTGACACCAGGTACAGGTTTAGGAGGGGGATCACCCTGGATACTGTGGATGTGTGATCACAGGTGCATGGTATTGGAAGTGGGGAAGTCCAGGAGACTGTATATATGACACTAGGTACAGGGTCTGGGGGATGACACCATGGAGAATATGGACTTGTGATCCCAGGTGCAGGTTCACAAGGTTCAGGGTACAAAATGGGTCTCATCAGGCAGACTGTTGAACTGTGACCACAAGTTCAGGATCTGCTGGTGGTCACTGTGGCATTGGTGATCGTGTGAAATCTGGAACAAGTTCAGGGAAGAGGTCACCCGTGAGACAGTGGACATCACTCTGGAGACTGTGGATGTGTGAGTAAGGTGCAGGGTTAGGGGATGGGGTCACTTTGAAGATTGTGGACATATGACCCCAGATGCACTGATTGGGGAGGCAAGTCATCCTGGATAGTGGGCATTCGACCCTAGATGCAAGGTCTGACCTGGGTCCCCCAAGACACTAGGATATCTGAACCCAGGTACAGGGTCTAGGATGGGGGTGATCCAGGAAACTCTGTATATGTGACCTCAGGTACAGTGTCTGGGAGGTACGGGGTCACTCTGGGGACTGCAGGCATTTAATGGCAGGGAAATGGTCTGGAAGGGGTGTCACCCTGCATGATGTGGATATGTGAGCCCAGGTGCAGTGGGCAAAGTGGGGTTCACGCTGGAAACTGTTGACATGTGACTCCAGGTGCAGGGTATGGGAGGGCGAACATCCTGGAGATTGTGGATGTGTGTAAATAAGCACAGGGTCTGGCAGGGGAGGGTTACCCTGGAATCTGTGGCCAAGTCACCAAAGGTATAGGGCATGAGAGGTCGGGTCACACCGGATACTGAGAACATGTGACCCAAGTTACAGAGACCAGGAAGGGGGTCACCACGGAGCCTGTGAATCTGTTAGTACATGTGCAGAGTCTGGGAAATGACATCACACAAAAGTCTAGGGACATGGGATGCCAGGTGAACGGTCTGGGAGGGAGTCACCCTGGAGTCAGTTGACGTGTGACCCTGGGTACAGGCACTTGTGGGTGGGGAAAGCCTCGAGACTGTGGACATGTGATCCCAGTTACTAGCCCTTGAATGTGGGTAAATCCAGGAGACTCTGGACATGTGACCCCAGGTATAGGGTGGGGAAGTTGGAGTCACCCTGGCGACTGTGCCAATGTAATCACGTGTACAGAGTCTGGGGAGGCGTGTATTCCTGGCCAACATGTACATGTAACCCCAGGTAGAGGGTTAGAGATACGGGGTCACCCTGGAGACTGGGGCAATGTGACCAGAATTACAATATTCTGTGAGGTGTAGTCACCCTGGAGACTGCGGAGGTGTGAGACCTGGTGCATGATCTGGGAGGGGTTGCCACCCAGGAGACCATGGATGTGTGACCCTAGCTAGGTTCACGGGCTTGGAATTGGTGTCACCCTAGAACCAGTGGGTGTTTGAACCGAGTACAATTGTTTGACAGGTGGTGTTACCCTGGGCGCTGCGGACATATGAACCCAGGTGCAAGTTCTGGCAAGTGGGGTCACCCTGAGACTATCTACGTGTGACCCTAGGTACAGGGTTTGGGAGTTGGTGAATGTGCCCATGTGACACCATGTACAGTGTCTAGGAGGGTGTTCACCCTAGAGACTGTGGGTATGTGTCCCAAGGTACAGTGTCTGGAGTGTGAGGCCATGCTAGAATCTGTGGACATGTGACACTGGGTGCTGGGGTCAATAGTCCAGCATCTGGAAGACTGTGGTTATGTGAGCCCTGGTACAGTGATTTGGATGAGTCACCTGTGAGACTGTGGATATGTGGCTCCAAGTGCAGGGTCTATGAGGGAGTCATCCTGGAACCTCTGTTTGTGTGCCTGCAGGTGAAGGTTCTGGGAAGTGATGACATACAGGAGACTGTGGACATGTAAACCACATTACAGGGTCTTGGAGGGTGTAACCCTGTGGACCAGGGGCATGGAACAGCCTCAATGTCTATGGAAGAGTGACTCCAGGTACCATTTCAGGGAGTTGGGACCATCCTGAAAACAGTAGACGTTTATCCCCAGGTAAAGTTTCTGGGAGGTGAGATCACACTGGAGACAGGAGTGTGACCCCAGGTATGGGATCTTGAGGGTGGGGCCATCCTGGTGGCTGTGGACTTGTGACACAAGGTACAGGAATGGGATCGGGGTCACCTTGCAGACTGAGCATGTGATCCCAGGTGCATGATATGGGAAGTGGGGTAACCCGGGAAACTGTGGATATATGACACTACGTATAGGGTATGCGCAGATATATGACACTAGGTACTGGAGTGGGCAACCCACTCCAGTACTCTTGCTTGGAAAATCCCATGGATGGAGGAGCCTGGTAGGCTGCAGTCTATGGGGTCCCTAAGAGTCAGACATGACTGAGTGACTTCATTTTCCCTTTTCACTCTCATGCTTTGGAGAAGGAAATGGCAACCCACTCCAGTGTTCTTGCCTGGAGAATCTCAGGGATGGGGGAGCCTGGTGGGCTGCCATCTATGGGGTCGCAGAGTTGGACACGACTGGCATGACTTAGCAGCAGCAGCAACAGCAGCAGCAGTACAGGGCCTGGGGGATGTCACCATGGAGAGTATGGACATGTGACCCCAGGTGCAGGTTTGGCAGGGATGACCCTGGAGACTGGCTAGGTGAACCAAGGTTTAAGGTACAAAATGGTCTCACCCTGCAGACTGCGGACCCTGACCACAGCTACAGGATCTGGTGGTGGTCACTGTGGAGATGGTGCATGTGTGAAACCTGATAGAAGTTCAAGGAGGGGGTCAATATGGAGAAGGTGGAGGTGTGACCCTATGTGCAGGGTCTGGAGTGAGGTCATTCTGGAAACTGTGGCTGTGTGACTAAGGTTCAGGGTTAGGGACTGGGGTCACTTTGCAGAATGTGGACATGTGACTCCACATGCACCGTTTGGGTCATCCTGGAAACTGTGGACAAGTCACCAAAGTACAAGGTATGAGAGGTGGTGTCACACTGGAGACTGAGGACATGGGATCCAAATTACAGGGTCTGGGAAGGGGATCACCATGGAGACTGTGGATCTGTGACCACAGGTATAGGGTCTGGGAAGTGATATCACACAGGAGACTGTGGACATAGGATGCCAGGTGAAGGGTCTGGGAGGGAGTCACCCTGGAGTCTGTGGACGTATGACCCCAGGTAAAGGCTCTTGAGGGTGGGGAAAGCCTGGTGACTGCGACCTGTGACCCCAGGTACAGGGTTGGGAATATAGCATCGCCCTGGAGACTGTGCAAATGCAACCCCAGGTACAGGGTCTGGGGAGAGGTGTCATCCTGGACACCGTTGATATGTAACCTCAAGTACAGTGTCTGAGATATAGGGTCACCCTGGAGACTGAGGCCATGTGGCCAGAGGTACAATAGTCAGTGAGGTGGGTTCACCTTGGAGACTGTGGATGTGTAACCCCAGCTGCAGTGTCTGGGAGGGGTGTCAACCTGGAGACTGAGGACATGTGAGACCAGGTGCATGATCTGGGAGGGGTTGCGACCCAGAAGACTATGGATCTGTGTCCCCAATATCAGACTTTGGTGTGGATGTTACCATGGAGACTGTGGATGTTTGACACCAGGTGAAGGGACAGGGAAGGGCATCACCCTCGAGACCCTGGAGGTAGGAGCCCAGGTTCAGAGTCTGGGAAGGGAGTTCTTCAGGAGTCTGTGGAAATGTTATGTCAGAAAAAGGGCCTGCAGTGGTTACCCTGGTGACTATGTACATGTGACACATAATACAAATACTGAGATTGGGGGTCATCCTGCAGACTGGAGAAATGTAAGCACAGGTGCAGATTCTGAGGACGGGGTCACCTTGGAGACTGTTGACATGTGACATCAGGTGCTTCATCTTGGAGGTAGATCATTCTGGAGATTCTGGACATGTGACCCCAGGAACAGGGTCTGAGAGGGGGTCACCCTTGAGATTGTGGGCTTTTGACCCAGGTACAGCATGTTGGAAGGGTGGTAACCCTGGAGAATGTGCACATTTGACACCATGTACAGGCTCTGGGAGGTGAGTTCACCCTGCTGACTATGGCTATGTGACCCAAGGTGTGACTCTGGAGACTGTGGATATGTGATCCAAGGTGTGAGTCTGGAGACTATGGATATTTCTCACCCAAATCAGGTCTGGGGATGGGGATCACACTGGAGGCTGTAGATATGTGACCCCAGGTGCAGGGTCTGCAAGAGGTACACCCTGGAGCCTGTGGATATGTGACCCTGGGTGCAGGATCTGGGTGCTTGGGTCACCCTGGAGACTGTGGTCATGTGAGCCCCAGTGTGGGGTTTTGAATGAGTCACCCTGGAGACTGTGGATAAGTGACTCCAGGTGCAGGGTCTGCAAAGGAGTAACCTGGAAACTGTGATTGTGACTCTAGGTGAAGGGTCTGGGAAGTGACGACACACAGCAGACTGTGGACATGTGATCCCCATTACAGGGTCATGGAGAGGGTAACCTTGGCTAACAGGGACATGGGAAACCAGGTTCAATGTGTGGGAGGTGGGGTAACCCTTAGAATTTGGAAGTGTGACCCCAGCTACAGGTTCTGGGAATTGGGTCCATCCTTAAAACTGTGGATGCTTCACACCAGTAGCTTCGGGGAGGTGGGGTCACCCTGAAGACTCTGGACATGTGACCACAAGTTCAAGTTCTTGGAGGTGGACTCGACATGGAAATAGTGGACTTGTGACCCCAGGTACAGGATCTTGAGGGTAGGGTCATCCTGGAGACTGTGGATTCGTGACACCAGGTATAGATTTTGGAGGGTTCACACTGGAGACTCTGGATGTATGTTTCCTCTGCAGGAGAGCTCCAGTGAACCTAGGTCTGTCTGAAAAATTCTTGGATCATGTGGGGAAACACCCTGTGCGTTAATCTGGACACCCAGATTCAAATTTGCATATTTTTCTCGGGTGGCCCTAAAGTGGTGTAACCTATCCACATCTTGAAAATCCGTCCAATTGCCATTTTCTTACTTTTGACAGAGCTAACTTTGTTCCACCCCTGGGGTTTCTGAAGCACATGGGCGGCTCGCAACTCCTATCTTTGGGCCTATTTACACTGGAGTGTCACCTTACAGAGGTGACCACAGTAAGGGACCCAGCACTCTGAGACATATTCCCACAGTCTGCTTCCTCAAGGGCAGTACCAGTATCACCTAGATATGTGTTTGAAAGGTGGGAAAATGCACCAAGACACAGGGCACAGGCTCTCGAATTTAGGTCCTCTGAGCAGAACTAGAGGGTTCATGTCTTAGGAGCTAAAGAGTTCCTGCAAGGGACAGGTTTGAAAACACACTCTCTGTGGATGCCTTTCCTTCCTTGAAGAAATATAGGTTTGCCAGTATCCTGCGAACTGAGAGTCACACAGTGCTTGAAAAGTGCTCGCTTAGACATGAGTTTTCAATGGTAATTTCCACTTGGGGCTGTAGTCAAACAGAGGGGTTCCACACTCACTGGGAAAGACAAGGCAATATCTAAATGTCTGTTCCATCCCGTTTTCTCTGTAGGAGAACTCTAGTGAGCGTAAGTCTGTCTGGAAAATTCTTGGATCCTTTGGGGACACACCCTGTTTGTGAACCAGGATACCAGAATGAGGGGGCACAATTTGTGTTTCTCTCTGTGGACCTTAAAGCAATGTAGCCTAGCAACAGCTTGAAAATCCATCCACTTGCTCTTTTCTTGATTCTGAGAGAGCTAGATTTGCTCCTTCCTTTTTGATTTCTGAAGCAAGTGGGTGAATTTCAACTCCCAGCTGTGGGCCTTTTTACAGTGGAATGCCACCTCGCTGAAGTGAGTATAGTGAGGAACCTAGCCCTCTTGGACACACTCTCGCAGACTGCTTCCTCATGTGCAGTACTGGTATAACCTAGGAATGGCTTTGCAAGGCTTGGAAAGTGCAGGGAGAAACATGGCCTTGACTCTGGAATTTAGTTCCTCTGAGCACTACTGTAGGCCTCCCATCTGGGAAGCTAAACAGTTCCTGCAAGATAGAGGGTTGAGAATACACTCTCTTTTGATGCCTTTCTTTCCTTGAGGGAAGATATCTTTCCCTGCATTCTGTGAACTGAGAGTCACACACTGCTTGAAAAGTTCTTGCTTGGAGGTCATCTTTCAGGGGCACTTTCTCCTTGAGTCTGTGACAATAGGGAGGGGCAAACCAACTTCCAATGTCTGTTCCATCCCATTTTCCCAGCAGGAGAGGTCTAGTGAGCCTAGTTCTGTGGAAAATTCTTGGATCCTGCTGGGACACACCCTGTGTTTGAACCTGGATACCTGACCTACAGGGCACAATTCACATTTTTCTCTCAGGGGGCCCTAAAGTGGTTCGGCCTAGCAACAGCTTGAAAATCCGTCCAATTGCTCTTTTCTTACCTCTGACAGAGCTAGCTTTGCTCTACCTTTTGGGGTTTCTGAAGCAAGCGGGTGGCTCACACCTTGGAGCTTTGAGCCTGTCACTGGAATGTCACCTCACACAGTTGACCACAGTAAGGCACTCAGCCCTTTCAGACACACTCCTGCTGCCAGCTTTCTCATGGTCAGTACCGTTATGATCTAGGAATGTGTTTGTCAGACTCGGAAATTACAGGGAGACACACGGCCCTGACTCAGGAATATAGGTCCTCTCAGCAGACCTGCTGGTCTCATGTTTTAGAAGCTCAAAATTTCCTGCAAGATAGAGGTTTGAAAACACACTCTCTGTGGACGTCTTTCCTTCCTCAAAGGAAGATAGCTTTCTTCACATTCTGCGACCTGAGAGTCACACTCTGCTTGAAAAGTGCTTGCTTGCGAGTCTATTTTCAGTGGCAATATCTCCTTGAGGCTGTGACCATAAGTAGCGGCCCCACACTCACAGGGAAAGGCAACGCAACATCCAAATGGCTGTTCCAACCAGTTTTCTCTGTAGAAGAACTCTGGGGAGCAAAGGTCTGTCTGGAAATTTCTTGAATCACGAGGGAACACATCCCGTGTGTGAACCTGAATAAAGGGCCTAGGGTGCACAATTTGTATTTATCTCTCTGGAGCCATAAAGAGGTGTGGCTAGCAATTGCTTGAAAATCCACCCAATTACTTTTTTCTTACTTCTGACAGTGCAAACTTTAGTCCACCATTCAAGATTTCTGAAGCAAGTTGATGGCTCACAACTCCTGGTCACGTGCCGATTTGCCATGGAAAGTTACCTCATCTAGGTAAGCACAGTATGGTACTCAGCACCCTCAGACACACACCTGAAGCCTGTTTTCTCATGAGCAGACCTGGCATTACTCAGAAATGTGTTTACAAAGCTCAGAAAATGCTCAAAAAAACACTGCCCTTGCTCTGAAATTTAGGTCCTCTGTACCAACCTAGAGGTCTCATATCTTAGTATCTAAGACAGTTCCTCATATAGAGAGCCTGTTTCCTCATGGGCAGTCCTGGTATGACCAAGAAATGTATTTACAAAGCTCAAAAAGTGCAGGAAAACACATTGCCCTGACTTTGGAATTGAGGTCCTCTGGGCAAATATGGAGAATTCACATCTTTGAAGCTAGACAGTTCCTAATAGAGAGATTCTTGAAAACACACATTTCCTTCCTCAATGGAACGTAGGTTTCCAGTATTCCATGTCCATAGAGTCACATACTGCTTGAAAACACTTGTTGGAAGTCCTTTTTCATTAGCAATTGCTCCTGATAGTGTGACCATAGGGAAGGCCACCAAACTCACAGGAAAAGGAAAAGCAACAACCAAAGGTCAGTTCCATCATGTTTTCTCTGTAGTGGAGATTCAGTGTGCCTAGGTCTGTCTGGGAAATTCTTGGATCCTGAGTGGACACATCCTAGGTGTGAACATGGACAGTGGACCTTGGTGGCAAAATTCACCTTTCTCTCTCAGTTGGCCAAAAACAGTAGAGCATAACAACTACCTGGAAATGCATTTAGCTGCTGGTTTCTTACTTCTGGCAGTGATCACTTGGTACACCCTTTGGGATTTCTGAAGCAAGTAAGCAGCTAGCAACTCGTAGCCGCTCGCCCAATTACAGTGGAATGCTACATCATCTTGGTAAGTGCAGCATGGCACCCAGCAATCTCAGAAATCTTCCTGCAGCCTGTTTTTTCTTAAGGGCACTTCTGGTATGACCTAGGAATGTGTTTACAATGCTCAGAAAGAGTTCAGTTCCGTTCAGACGCTCAGCTGTATTCGACTCTTTGGGACCCCATGAATCGAAGCACACCAGGCCTCCCTGTCCATCACTAACTCCCGGAGCTTACACAAACTCATGACCATCGAGTTGGTGATGACATCCAGCCATCTCATCCTCTGTCATCCTCTTCTCCTCCTGCCCCCAAGCCCTCCCAGCATCAGGGTCTTTTCCAATGAGTCAACCCTTCACATCAGGTGGCCAAAGTACTGGAGTTTCAGTTTCAGCATCAGTCTTTCCAATGAACACCTAGGACTGATCTCCTTTAGGATGGACTGGTTGGATGTCCTTGCAGTCCAAGGGACTCTCAAGAGTCTTCTCCAACACCACAGTTCAAAAGCATCAATTCTTCAGTGCTCAGCTTTCTTCACAGTCCAACTCGTACATCCATACATGACCACTGGATAAACCATAGCCTTGACCAGATGGAGCTTTGTTGGCAAAGAAATGTCTCCACTTTTTAATATGCTATCTAGGTTGGTCTTAACCCTTCCAAGAAGTAAGCATCTTCTAATTTCATGGCTGCAATCACCATCTGCAGTGATTTTGGAGCCCCCCAAAATAAAGTATGACACTGTTTCTACTGTTTCCCAATCTCTTTCTCATGAAGTGATGGGACCAGATGCCATGATCTTAGTTTTCTGAATATTGATCTGTAAGCCAACTTTTTCACTCTCCTCTTTCACTTTCATCAAGAGGTTTTTTAGTTCGTCTTCACTTTCTGCCATAAGGGTGGTATCATATGCATATCTGAGGTTACTGATGTTTTTCCTGGCAGTCTTGATTCCAGCTTGTGCTTCTTCCAACCCAGTGTTTCTCATGATGTACTCGGCATATAAGTTAAATAAGCAGGGAGACAATATACAGCCTTGACATACTCCTTTTCCTATTTGGAACCAATCTGTTGTTCCATGTCCAGTTCTAACTGTTGCTTCCTGACTTGCACATAGGTTTCTCAAGAGACAGGTCAGGTGGTCTGGTAGTCCCATCTCTTTCAGAATTTTCCACAGTTTATTGTGATACACACAATCAAAGGCTTTGGCGTAGTCAATATAGCAGGAATATATGTTTTCTGGGACTCTCTTGCTTTTTCAATGATCCAGCAGATGTTGGCAGTTTGATCTCTGGTTCGTCTGCCTTTTCTAAAACCAGCTTGAACATCTGGAAGTTCACGGCTCATGTATTGCTGAAGCCTGGCTTGGAGAATTTTGAGCATTAC
Source organism: Muntiacus reevesi (assembly GCF_963930625.1). Classification (NCBI taxonomy): domain Eukaryota; kingdom Metazoa; phylum Chordata; class Mammalia; order Artiodactyla; family Cervidae; genus Muntiacus; species Muntiacus reevesi. Next base: position 63,849 of record NW_027077964.1, on the reverse strand, counting down.
TTTACTAGCGTGTGAGATGAGTGCAATTGTGCAGTAGTTTGAGCATTCTTTGTTATTGCCTTTCTTTGGAATTGGAATGAAAACTGATCTTTTCCAGTCATGTGGCCACTGCTGAGTTTTCCAAATTTGCTGACCTATTGAGTACAGCACTTTCACAGCATCATCTTTTAGGATTTGAAATAGCTTAACTGGAATTCCATCACCTCCACTAGTTTTGTTTGTAGTGATGCTTTCTAAGGCCCACTTGACCTCACATTCCAGGATGTCTGGCTCTAGGTGACTGATCACGCCATCATAATTATCTGGGTCATGAAGATCTTTTTTTGTACAGTTGTTCTGTGTATTCTTGCCACCTCTTCTTAACAGCTTCTGCTTCTGTTAGATGCATAGCATTTCTGTCCTTTATTGAACCCAATCTTCCCATGGAATGTTCCTTTGGTATCTCTAATTTTCTTGAAGAGATCTCTAGTCTTTCCCATTCTGTTGTTATTCTCCATTTCTTTGCATTGATCAGAGTAAGGCTTTCTTATCTCTCCTTGCTATTCTTTGGAACTCGGCATTCAAATGGTGCAGGCTGTGACGGACCATGCAGAAGCATGGCCATGAGGAGCTATCTCTCGCCCAAGGTCAGAGGTAGTGGCTGAGGGGAGCCACCCCATGTCCGAGACCAGGGGCAGCGGCCGAGAGGAGCTACCTCATGCCTGAGGTCAGGGGAGGTGGCTGAGATGAGCTACCCCATGCCCAAGGTCAGGGGCTGTGGCCAAGAGGAGCAATCCCACGTCCACAGAGCAGCAGCTGCACGGGTGCAGGAGGGCCGAGAGGAGCTACTCCACATTCAAGGTCAGGAGGGGCGGCCTGAGGAGATACCCATTGTCCAAGGTAAGGAGGAGTGGCTGTGCTTTGCTGGAGCAGCTGTAAAGAGATACCCCACGTCCAAGGTAAGAGAAACTCAAATAAGATGGTAGGTGTTGTGAGAGGGCATCAAAGGGCAGACACTGAAATCATAATCACAGAAAACTAGCCAATCTGATCACATGGACCATAACCTTGTCTAACTCAATGAAACTAAGCCATGACGTGTGGAGCCACCCAAGACGGACGGGTCATGGTGGACAGGTCTGACAGAATGTAGTCCACTGGAGAAGGGAATGGCAAACCACTTCAGTATTCTTGCCTTGAGGACCCCATGAACAGTATGAAAAGGCAAAATGATAGGATACTGAAAGAGGAACTCCCCAGGTCGGTAGGTGTCCAATATCCTACTGGAGTTCAGTGGAGAAATAACTCCAGAAAGAATGAAGGGATGGAGCCAAAGCAAAAACAGTACCCAGTTGTGGATGTGACTGGTGATAGAAGCAAGGTCCAATGCTGTAAAGAGCAATATCGCATAGGAACCTGGAATGTTAGGTCCTTGAATCAAGGCAAATTGGAAGTGGTCAAACAGGATGTGGCAAGAGTGAATGTCGACATTCTAGGAATCAGCAAATTATAATGGACAGGAATGGGTGAATTTAACTCAGATGACCATTATATCTACTACTGTGGGCAGGAACCGCTTAAAAGAAATGGAGTAGCCATCATGGTCAACAATCGAGTCCAAAATATGGTACTTGGATGCAATCTCAGAAAGTGTAGGGAAATACAATGCTCTGACTCTGGAATTTGGGTCCTCAGGGCAAACCTGGAAGTCTCACATCTTTGAGTCTATACAGTTTGTGATACACAGAGGCCTGATAAAACACTCTCTGTTGATGCCTTACCTTCCTGGATGGAAAATAATTTTCCCAGCTTTTTGTGTGCTCAGAGTCACAAACTGCTTGAAAAGGCTTGTTAGAAGTAATTTTTCAGTAGCAACTTCCCCTGATGTTGTGACCTTAGGGAAGACCGCCACACCCACAGGAAAAGGCAAAGGATCATCCAGACGTCTGCTCAATCACGTTTTCTTGATAGGAGCAATCCATTCAACCTAACTGTCTAGAATGCTCATGGATACTGTTCCTATGTTTGAACCTGGATACTGGACCTTGGCAGCAAAATTTCCATTGTTTTCTCAGTTGGCCCTAAAACGGTTAAACCTAGTTACTGCCTGAAAATGCATCTACTTGCTGTTTTCTTACTTCTGACAGTGATAGTGTTGGTGCACCCTTTGGGATTTATGAATCAAGCAGGAGGCTCTCCACTCCAAGCCACTGGCCCCTTTCCAGGGAGATGTCATCTCATCTAGGTTAGCACAATATGTCACCCAGCACTCTGAGACACACTCTTGCAGCATGAATTTTATGGTCAGATCTGGTTTGACCTAGGAATGTGTTTACAAATCTCAGAAAGTGGTGGGAAACACACTGCCCTGACTCTGGTATTTAGGTCCTCTGGGAAACTTGGAGGACTCACATGTTTGAATCTAGACAGTTCATGACAGGTAGAGGCCTGATAACATATTCTCTCGAGATGCCTTTCCTTCCTCAAAGGAATATAGCTTTCTCAACATTCTGTGTGCTGAGTGTCACACACTCCTTGAAAACGCTTGTTGGAGGTCATTTTTCATTAGCAATTTCCCCTGGAGGTGTGACTGTAGGGAAGGCGCCACACTCACAGGTAAGTTCAAAAGCACTTCCAAACATCTGTTCAATCACGTTTTCTTGGTGGGGCCATTCATCAATGTAAGTCTATTTAGAAAATCCGTGGACACTGCGGGGAAACACCTATGTTTGAATCTGGATACCAGACGTTGGTGTTAAAATATGCATTTTTCTCTCACTTGGCCCTAAAAGAGTGCCGCCGAGCAACTGCTTGAAATTCCATCTGAATGTTGTTTTCTTCCTTCTGACAATGCTAGCTTTGGTTCACCCTTTGGGATTTTTGAAGCATGTGAATGACTTGCAACTCCTAGCTGCAGGCCCATTTCCAGTGGAATGACACCTCGTCTATGTGACCACAGTATTTCACCCAGCACAGTCTGATACACTCCCTCAGCATCCTTCCTTAGGAGCAGACCTGGTATGCCCTAGGAATGCATTTAGAAGTCTCAGAAAGTGCAGCAAGACACACTGTCCTGACTCTGGAACTTAGGTCCTTTAATCAGGCCTGAGCTCTCACATCTTAGAAGCTGAACAGTTCCTGCTATAAAAAACACACTCTCTGTTGATGCCTTTCCTTCATTGAAGGAACATAACTTTCCCAATGTACTGTGTGCTGAGAGTCACACACTGCTTGAAAACATTTGCTTGGAGTTCACTTTTCAGTGGCAATTTCCCCTGAGACTGTGACAGTAGGGAAGCGCCCACAATCACAAGACAAGCAAGCATCCAAATACCTGTTCCATCACGTTTTCTCTGTTAGAGAGGTCCAGTGAACCCAGGTCTATCTGGAAAAGTTTGGGTCCTGTGGGGTCACATCCTGAGTGTGAACCTGAATACAGGACAAAATTCACCTTTTTCTCTCAGTTGGCACTAAAATGGTTTGGCATAGCCACTGCTTAAATATCCATCCAGTACTTGTTTTCTTATTTCTGACAGTGACAGATATGGTTCACCCATGTAATTTCTGAAGCAAGCAGTCTGCTTGCCACTTCTATCTGGTGGTCCCTTTCCTGTGAAATGTCACATAATATAGGTAGCACCACATGGCACCCAGCTCTCTCAGACACACTCTGACAGCCTGTTTCCTCCTTGGCAGTCCTGGTATGACCTAGGAATGTATTTACAAGGCTCAGAGATTGTATGGAAACATATCCCCTGACTCGGGATGTTAGGTCATCTGGGCAAGACTGGAGGTCTCACGTCTTACAATCTAGACAGTTCCTAATAGATAGAGGCCTGGAAACACACTCTCTGGTGACGCCTTTCCTTACTCAAAGGGCCATTGCTTTCCCAACATTTTAGGGCCAACCTAGAGGAAAATGCGAAATTTGCCACCAAGGTCCATTACCCAGGTTCACACGCAGGATGTGTCCCCACAGCACTGAAGAATTTTCAAGACAGACCTAGGCTAACCCTAACCCTAACCCTAAGCCTAGGATCTCTCCTACAGAGAAACATGATGGAACAGACGTTTGGATGATGTTTTGCCTTTTCCTGTGAGTGTGGTGGACTTCCCTATGGTCAAACCATCAAGGGAAATTGCTACTGAAAAACAACTTCCAGGCAAGCATTTTCAAGCAGTATGTGACTCTCAGCACACAGAATGCTGGGAAAGCTACATTCATTTGAGGAAGGAAAGGCATCAACAGAGAGTGTGTTTTCAGGCCTCTATCTATCAGGATCTGTCTATATTCTAAGATGTGAGATCTCCAGGCTTGTCCAGAGGACCCATCTTCCAGAGTCTGGGCAGTGTTTCCCTGCAAATTTTGAGCCTTGTAAGCACATTCCAAGATCACTCAGGAATGTCCATGATGAAACAGGCGATGGAAGAGTGTCCGTGTGTGCTGTGTGTCATTCTGCCCTTACCAAATGAACTGACATTCCACTGGAAATGGGCCAGGGACTAGGAGTTATGAACCGCCTGTTGCTTCAGAAATCCAGAAAGCTGGAACAAAGCTATCATTGTCAGAAGTAAGAAAACAGATATTAAATGAACTTTCAAGCAGTTGTTAGGCCACAACGTTTTAAGCCCAATGGAGAGGATAATGCAAATTTTGCCACCAAGATCTGCTATCAAGATTCACATTCATGATGTGTCCCTGCAGTATCCAAGAATTTTCCAGATAGGACTAGGCTCACTATATCTCACCTACAGAGCAAACGTGATGGAACAGACATTTGAATGTGGTTCCCTTTTACTGTGTTTGTGGGGCTTTCCCTCTAGTCACATCTTCAGGGGAAATTCTTAGTGATAAATGACCTCCAAGCAAGTGTGTGACACTCAGGAAGCAGAATGTTGGGAAAACAATGTTCCTTCAAGGAAAGACAGGCATCAGCAGAGAATGAATTTTCAGTCCTTTATCTATCAAGAATTGTCTAGATTTCTAAGATGTGAGACCTCCAGTCTTACCCTGAGGACCTAACTTGCAGAGTCAGGGCAGTGTGTTTCCCTGCACTAACCCAGGCTTTTAACCACCTTCCTACATCATCCCAGAACTGCCCATGAGGAAACAGGCTGCAGGAATGTGTTCAGACTGCAGGGTGCCATGCTGTTGTTACCCAGGTGAGGTGACATTCCATTGCAAATAGGCCATCAGCAGCACTTGCGAGCTGCCTTCTTGCTTCTGAAATCCCAAAGGTGGGTCAAAAGTGACCACTGTTAGAAATTAAAAAAAAAAAAAGCAATTGTATGGATTTTCTAGCAGTTGCAAATTTGACCATCAAGTTCCGGTATCCACTGTCAGACTCAGGAGGTGTCTCTGCTGTATCTACCCATATTTCACAAAGACCTAGGCTCACTGGCTGCTCTGATAGAGAAAATGTGATGGAACAGATGTTTGGATCTTGGATTGCCTTACCCTGTGAGTGTAGAGGACATCCTTATTGTCACAACATCACAAGAAATTGCTACTGAAAAATGACCTGCAAGCAAACGGTTTCAAGCAATGTGTGACTCTCAGTTCACAGAATACTGGGAAAGTACTGTTTCTTCGAGGAAGGAAGGGTATCAACAGAGAGTGTGTTTTCAGGGCTCTATCTATGAAGAACTGTCTTGATTCTAACAAGAGCCCTCCAGCCTTCCCAGAGAACGGAACTTCCAGAGTCAGGGCAGTGTCTTCCTTGCCCTTTTAATGCTTTGTAAACATATTCCTAGGTCACACTGGGACTGTCCATGAGGACACAGACTGTGGGTGTGTGTCTGAGTATACAGAGGGGCCATTATGTGCTTACTTAGATAAGGTGACATTCCACTGGAAATAGGCCCATGACTAGGAGTGGTGATCTCCTTGCTTGCTTCAGAAATCCCAAAGGGTGAACCAAAGTTATTGCTCTTCAAAGTAAGAAAACAGCAATTAGATGGATTTTCAAGCAGGTGCCAGGCCACACAGTTTTAGGACAAACCGAAAGAGAAATGTGAATTGTGCCACCAGTTCCAGTATCCAGGTTCACACTTAGGATGTGGTCCTGCAGTATACACGATTTTCCAGACAGACCTAGGCTCTCTGGATCACTCCTAGAGACAAAATGTGATGCAACAGAAGTTTGGATGTTGGTTTGCCTTTTCCAGTGAGTGTGGGGGCCTTCCCTAAGGTTACACTGTCAGAGGAAGTTTCTACTGAAAAATGACCTCCAAAGAGCGTTCTCAAGCAGTGTGTGATCCCCAGCACAGAGAATGCAGGGAAAAGTATGTTTCTTCAAGGAAGAAAAGGCATCAACAGAGAGTGTGTTATTAGGCCTATATCTATTAGTAACTGTCTAGAATCTAACATTGACCTCCAGGCTTGTCCAGGGGACCTAACTACCAGAGTCAAGGCACTATTTTTCCTACACCTTCCAAGCCTCCCAAAGACATCCTAGCTCATATAGGGATGGCCCATGAGGAAACAGACTGTAGGAGAGTGTCTGAGATTGTATGGTACCAATACTGTGCTTACCTAGATGAGATGACATTCCTCTGGGAATGGGCCAGAGGGTAGGAGTGGTGAGTCGCCTGCTTGATTCAGAAATCCCAAAGGATGGACCAAAGCTATCATTGTCAGAAGGAAGAAAACAGCAATTGGATGGATTTCCAAGCAGTTGCAAGGCCGTAACATTTTCCCAAATCAAGAGAAAAAATATTATTTTTGCCCCAAAAATCCGGTATCCATGTCCAGACTCAGGATGTCTCCATGCAGTATCCACAAAGTTTCCAGACAGAACTAGTCTCAGTGGATCGATCCTACTGAGAAAATGTGATGGAACAGACGTTTGAATGCTAATTTGTCTTTCTCTAAAAATGGAGAGTGTGGCATCCCCATGGTCACACCATCAGGGGAAAGTGCTACTGAAAAATGACCTCCATGCCAGCATATTCAAGCCGTGTGTGTCTCTCTGCACACAAAATGTTTGGAAAGTTATGTTCCTTCAAGAAAAGAAATGCATCAACAGAGAGTGCTTTCAGCCCTCTATCTATCAGGAGCTGTCTACATTCTAAGTCGTGAGACCTTCAGTCTTTCTTAGGGATCCTAACACCCAGAGTCAGGGCAGTGTGTTTCCATGAACTTTTCAAGCCTTGTAAACATTTTCCAAGTATATACTGGGACTGCTCCTGAAGAAACAGGCTGCACGAGTGTATCCGAGTGTGTTGGGCAGCATACTGTGCTTACCTGCATGAGGTGCCAGTACAATGGAAATCAGTTAGTGACTGGAGTGGTGAGCAACCTGCTTGCTTCAGAAATTCCAAAGGGTGGACAAATCTATCACTGTCAAAAGTAAGAAAACAGCAATTGGATGGATTTTCAAGGATTTGCTACACTGCACCATTTTAGAACCAATGTGGTCCCAAAATGAGTGTGGGAGGTGAAAATGAGAATTTTGCCACCAAGTTCATATATACAAGTTCACACTCATGATGTGTCCCCACAATACCCACGAATTCTCCAGACAGACCTAGGCTCACTTGATCGCACCTAAAGACAAAATGTTATGGAGTACACGTTTGGATGTTGGTTTGCCTTTCCCAGTGAGTGTGGGAGCCTTCCCTACCATTGCACCTTCAGGGGAATTTTCTACTGACCAATGGCCTACAAGCAAGTGTTTTCAAGCACCGTGTGACTCTCAGCACACAGAATGTTGGGAAAGCTATGTTTCTTCGAGGACGGAAAGGCATCCATACGGAGTGTATTTTTAGGCCTCTATCTATCAGGAACTGTCTAGAACTCAAGGCATGAGACTTCAAGGCTTTCCCAGGGTCCTAACTTCCAGAGTTAGGGTACTGTGTTTCCCTGCACCTTCCAAGGCTTTAAACACATTCCTTATTCAAACTGGGCCTGCCCATGAGGAAACAGGATGCAGGAGTATGTCTGAGAGGGCTGGGTGCCATACAGTGCTTAACTAGATGAGGTGACATTACACTGGAAATGGGCCAGCAGATAGGAGTAGTGAGCCGCCTGCTTGCTTTAGAAACCTCAAAGGTTTGACCAATGTTATCACTGTCATTATTAGGAAGAGACCAATTGGATGAATCTTCAGGCAGTTGCTAAGGCCGCACTCTTTTAGATCCAACCGACAAAATTTGCTAATTTTGCCAACAGATTCAAGGATGCAGATTCACACTCAGTATGTGTCCCTGTAGTATCCAAGAATTTTCCAGACAGGCAGAGGATCATTGGATCTCTCCTAAAGAGAAAACTTTATAGAATAGACATTTGGTTGGTTGTTTTCTTTTTCCTGTGAGTTTGGGGGTCTTCCCTACAGTAACACAGTCATGGGAAATTGTTACTGAAAAATCACCTTCAAGCAAGGATTTTCAACCAGTGTGTTACTCTCATCACACAGAAATCTGGGATAACTATGTTACTTAAATGCATGAAAGACATAAAAGTGGGTGTTTTTCAGGCATCTATCTGTCAGGAACTATCTAAAGTCTAAGATGTGAGAACTCCAGGTTTGCACACAGGGCCTAATTTCCAAAGTCATAGCCAGTATATTTCATTGCACTTTCAGAGCCTTATGAACACATTCCTGGCTCCTATTGGGTCTGATTCAGAGGAAACTGGCTGTGAAATTATCTAAGATTGCTGAGAGCCATACTGTTGTTACCTAGATTATTTGACATTTTAATGGAAATGATCCAGCTCGATGGGGTTGCAAGCCACCTGCTTGTGTCAGAAACCTGAAAGATTTGACCAAACCTATTGATGTCAGAAGTAGGAAAATATCAATTGGAAGGATTTTCAGGCAGCTGTCAGCGCACATCCTGTTAGTGCCAAAAGAGAGACAATGCTAATTTTGCCAAGAAGGTCAAATATTCAGGTTCACAGTCAGTATGTTTCCCTTGCAGTATCCAAGAAATTTCCAGAGAGACCTGGGGCCATTGGATCCTTCTGACAGAGAAAAATTGATGGAAGAGACATTTTGATGTTTGCTTGCTTTTCCCTGTGAGTGTGGGAGCCTTCCCTAGTGTAACACACGTGAGGGGAAATTTTTACTTAAAAATGACTTCCAGGCAAGGGTTTCCACTTAGCGGGTTACTCTCAGCAAACAGAATGCTGGGACACCTGTGTTCACTCGTGGAATGAGCGGCAATGAATAGGGTGCTTTTCAGGCATCTCTCTATCCATGACTGCTGTCTGGATTCTAAGATGTGAGAAGACCACGCTTCCACAGATGCCCTAAATTCCAGAGACACAGCCAGTAAGTTTCCCTGAACTTTCCATGGTTCATGAGCACAGTACTCTATCTTACTGGGACACACCATGAGGAGAGAGTCTGGAGGAGTGTGTCTGACACAGCTCAGTGCCATACTGTTTCTAAGTAGTTTAATTGGCATTCCAATGGAAATGATCTTGCCACAAGGAGTTGCACGCTGCCTGCTTGCTTCAGCAATTCCAGTGTTTTGACCAAAGCTATTGCTGTCGTTAGTGGGAAAAGAGCAAGTGTACTGATTTTCAAGGAGTTGCTAAACCCCAGCCTACTGTGGCCAACACAGAGAAAATTCTAATTTGCCAACAAGGTCCAGAATCCAGGTTCACACTGAGCATGTGTCCAAGCACTATCCAAGAATTTTCCAGACAGACTTAGGATCACTGGATCCCTCCTACAGGGGACTTCACGGAACAGATGTTTTGACATTTGTTTACTTTTCTCTGTCAGTGTGGGGGCATTTCCCATGGTAACACAGGGGAGGGGAAATTGTTACTTCAAAATGACTTCCAGGCAAGAATTTCCAAGCAGTCTGTCACTCTCAGCAAACATAATGCTGTGAAATCTGTGTTTCTTTGAGGAATGAAAGTCAAAAAATAAAAAGGAGTGTATTTCAGACATCTATCAGAAACTGTCTAGATTCTAAAATGTTAAAACTCCAGATTTACACAGAGCACCTAATTTTCAGAGTCACAGCCAGTATGTTTGCTCACATTTCTGATACTAGCGAACCCATTCCTAGGTCATCCTGGGACTGTCTATGAAGAAACAGGCTGTAGGAGTGTGTCTGAGAGTGCTGAATGCCATCGAGTCTGGTTACCTAATGAGTTTACCTGCCATTGGAAATGATCCAGTGGCAAGGAATTGAAAGTCCCATGTTTGCTGCAGAAATCCAAGAGGTCTGACCAAAGATATTGCTGTCACAAGTAAGAAAACAGCAATTGGATGGATCTTCAGGCAGTTGCTACTCTGCACCATTTTAGGACCACCTGAAAGAAAATGCTGATTTAGCCAACAAGGTCCAGGATCCAGCTTCACACTCAGTATGTGTCCATGCACTACCCAAGCATTTTCCAGACAGACCTAGGATCACTGGATCTCTCCTACAGAGAAAACCTGATGGAACAAACGTTTGGATGCTAGTTTGCTTTTTCCCTGTGAGTGTGGGACCGTCCTGACTGTAACACAGTCAGGGGAAGTTCTTACTGAAAAATGAAGTCCAAGCAAGCATTTTAGAGCAGTGAGTTACTCTCAGCACACAGAATGCTAGGAAATCCATGTTCCTTTGATGAAAGAAAAACATAAAAGTAGAGTGTTTTTCATGCATCTGTCTATCAGGAACTGTCTAGATTGTAAGATGTCAGAACTCCAGGTTTGCACAGAGACCCTAATTTCCAGTCATAGCCAGTGTATTTTCCTGCACTTTCTGAGCCTTTTGAACACATTCCTAGCTCATATTGGGTCTGTCCCTCAAGAAAAAGGCTTAGGAAATTATATCTAAATGTGTTGAGTGTCATAATGTTGTTACCTTGATTAGTTGACAATCTATTGGAAATGATCCTGCCACAAGGTGTTGCAAGCTGCCTGTTTGCATAGAAATAGAAATAATTTGACCAAACTCATTTATGTTGTAAATAGGAAATTGTCAATTGGATGGATTCTCAGGTAGCTGTCAGCCCACACCCTTTTAATGCCAACAGAGAGAAAAGGTGAGTTTTGCCAACAAGGTTCAATATCCAGTTTCACACTCAGTATGTGTCCCTGCAGTGTCCAAGACTTTTCCAAACAGATCTAGGATGACTAGATCTCTCCTGCAGAGAAAACTTGATGGAACTTTTACTCTGAAGCAGGGTCAGTCTTGTTGAGGTGACTCCTTCCCCAAGGCCACAACTGGGAGTCCTCACACCAAGGCCATAGAAGTGGGCCCCAGAACCAAGGTCACCTGTGAATCGGACTGGGCCCCCTTTGCAACTGTTGCCAAAAGCACCTGATCATCGCTAATGAGCTTCCTGACTCCCTACCAGGCAAGGATGCCCACTCCAGTAAACACCCTATGGTACCCCACCCAATCACCTAATATCAACCTTCCAGTAGGAATTTTCTTTGCCTTGAAACTGTAAAAATTGGCTCTTAACCCAGGAAATCAGTCAACTTTCCCTAGTCTGTCAGGTGGTTGGCCCCCTGAGCCCACAGTGCCCACTTTATCTCTGCTCTTTGTTCTTAATACAAACTCACTCCCTTCTGAAATGCTCTATGTCTGAACATTTTTTTCCAACTCGTACTCAGACGGCCTCAACAAGCCTCCCATCACCAGAGCCACTTTCCTAGAGCACACTCACCACTTGCTTGTCCACTCCCAACTCAGAGCAGAAAGGCCCCCTCAGCCTGGTCCTTCCCTCTCACTTCCCGTGCCTGGTCGCCAGGGGCTCACACCGTCCCTGGGCAGGCTGTCTTCTGTGTCCTGCAGAGGCCTCTGTGGTGTCAGGTGAAGAAACAAGAGGCACCCATGAAACCTCCCACCCCAGCACAGCAACCAGTACCCACCTACTGAACTCTTCACTCTGGATGGGCCTGGGGGTGTTTCAGGGAACGTCCCCCAACATGTCCTTGTTCTCATCTAATTCCAGCACTGCCCACGTGAGAGTCACTAAGCTAATCTGTGATAACTGTACAGAGAGAATACTTGTTCACTCGCCCCTCCCAGGATACATGGTTCTTATGGGCAGGTGCCTCCCAGGATATGGGGCTCACCTGGGCAGGTATCCTGCAGGGCTCAGCACCCAGGAGCTGTTCACAGAGCCCTCACTGCAAAGAGCCCCCAGCTCCTCTGTTGGACAGATCTGACCTTGAGACCCTCAGAGGAGGACCTGAGGTAACATACAGCAGCTTCAGGATAGTTTTGTGACCTTGGGCTTCACTGGTTGCAGCCTCCTTCCAGCAGGTTTTCCAGAGGGTCCCATAGCACCTGGGCACTGAGTCTGTCTCCACCCACCACCCATCCTCTCCCTGACCCCTGGGTCCCTCTCATTAGAAGAAGGCCTTCCTGAAATCCTCTCCCACTTATAGGTCAGATAAGAAGATGAGAAAACAAGTCAGAGCAGCAGCCCCATATCCATCCTGACCCAAAGGACCCACACCTGTTCCTGGAACCCTGGCCAGGACAACGAGGCCCATTTTCTGAAACCACAAGCCCAGGTGGGCAGATTGGCTGACCTGACTGGCCTGCCCTTTGGATGTGTGCCTGGGTTGAGGTCTATATAAACCCCCTCAAGTGCCTGCAGCTGTACCTGATGCTGTCTTTCTGCTTAGATCTTGCAGGGTTGGCTTGATAAGAGAGAGTGAGGGCCCATAGTGTTTCGGGGGATTGGGTCTGTGTTGGGCTCTGCTGGACCTTCTGCAGGAGGTGCTAAGCTGTCAATTCCTAAGGATGGGCTGTGTCACCTGTTCCTGCTGTTGGAAATCTTCTCAGGCAGAAATGAGGAAGCAAGAAAACAGGCAATGGGAGCAGCACAGGAGGAGTAACTCAGGTAGGAAAGTGCAAAGCTTCCAGATCACCCAGGCCAGGACCATTCTGCCTGACCTACAGGAGCCACGTCAGTAAGCATGCTGTCGCTGGAGTGGCTCCACTTTTCTCCAGCCTGTGAGGTCTTTGCACATATTCAAGTGTTTTATCTATGAAGGGTGGATGAGGTTCAGGAATGGCTAGCCTGGGGGTCAGCCAGCATTTACTTAGAGATGACTCCGTGTAGTCTCCCAGCTTCCCACTGAGGTCCCTCCTTGGGAGGGGAGGGGGTGGGGTATGTGCAAGGGCTGCTGGCTGGCTACACATGAGTAAGTCCCCATCCCTGACCATCTTCAGAATTGCTCATCCCTGAAGCAAGTGCCCTAATTGGGCTTTCACCTGTGCAACTGGTGGCTTCTTAATTAGCAATGTGGCCATTGATGTTAAATGTCCTCCATCAAGACTGAGATGTTACACCACATGTACTGGTGTAAGAACCCGGGGAGGCGTGTGCACCCAGTACCCCTAGGCACAGGCTTCAGACTTGACCCCTCAACATTCTGGAGCCCAGCCACTGCTTTAGCATTTCTGAGGGTCCAGAGCTGATTTTAAGGGTTCTGTAATCCACCCTTCATCTGCTTTAATGAGACCCACATTTCTAGGATCCTACAGAGCAGGGTCTGTGTGGCTGCTCTGTGGCTTCTCTAACATGATCACATGCTGGGTGGTTTAAAACAACAGGAGTTCATCCTCTCTCAGTCCTGGAGACCAGACACCGGAAATCAAGGTGGCACAGGGCTGAGGTCCCTCCAGAGGCTCCAGGACAGGATCATTCCTGCCTTTTCCAACTTCAGGGGCTCCAGGGGTCCCTGGGCTTGTGGCCCCCTCCCTCCCATCTCTGCCTCTGCCTTTAAGAGGCTTCCCCTTTGTGTCCTCTTTCGTCTCTTTGAAGGAGTCTGTCAGTTGGATTGAAGGTCACCCTAACCCTAGATGACCTTACCTTGCTATCCTTAACTACATCTACAAAGACTCTTTTCCCAGATACGGCCCTGTTCTGGGGGGACACATCTTTGGTGGCCACCATTTACCCCATTCTCTCTCTGTCAAATAACCCTCATTTTAGGAGATCACCACATGCCCATAAAGACGGGCACAGAGAGCGGCCACACACATGGAGAGAATGAGGCCCTTGGAGTCACCTGGAACGGATGAAGACCTGGCTTCATCAGGTGAGGGGAATCACAGGGAGGAGAGGAGGATGGTCTTGTTTAGGCTTCAAAAAGACCACGTTGGGGTGGGATGTGAGATGCACAATGGGGGCGGGGAGCTTCATCAGGGCCTGAGGGGGAGGTTAGGCTTGGGCCAGGGCCATGGGTATAGAGGGGACTTAGTGTGGGGGTTGGTCATACACCCAGAAGGAAGAGCTCACAGTCACTGGGGCACAAGGACCTGGGAACCTGGGAGGGCTTCATCTTTCTGAACCTGAAGAGGAAACGTTAAAATTTTACATCACCTCCTGCTCCTTCTGCCTCTGTAACTCAGCTTGCTCCTTGCAAAGTCTGGATCATGTAGGTCACGCAATCTCAGAAAGTGGGGACTTAGAATACTCGGAGCTGGAGCTTATCTCCCTTGTCCTTGCCCTGGCCCCTGCAAACCTTCTTGATCATGCCTATTCATGATAATGAGGAGCCCGCCCCCCTGACACTCTCCTCACCCCAGGGGGAACTCCCCACTCTGCTGGAGCACCTGGCTGTTGGTGGCCACTGACAGCACTCTGGTCTCCTCAGGACCCAGCTTCAGGATACTCTGAGGTTCAGGTCAGGCAGATGGAATCTGGTCTTCTCAGAACCCACTGGGGCTTCAGTTTGGGGGCATTGTGGGGTTTAGTTCAGGTTGATGGAATCTGGTCTCCTCAGGACCTGCTGGGTGTTCAGCTTTGGGACATTGTGGGGTTCAGTTCAGGCTGACAGGAGATGGGTCACCACAGGATCCATTGTATTTTGACTTTGGGGCATTATGGGGTTTAGTTTTGGCTGATGGAATCTAGTTTCCTCAGGACCCATGATCTCCTCAGAACCCATTGGTGCTTCAGCTTTGGGACATTGTGGGGTTCAGTTGAGTCTGACGGGAGTCTGGTTTCCTCAAGATTCCTGCAACGATGTGCTGCTGAAAGAAAAAGTGAGGAAAATTGGGAAGAAGCTTCTGTGTGTGGCTGTTGCTGAAAGTCTGTCTTAAGAGGACCCAAGACTGTTAGGGCTTGATGTGGAAAGTTGTGGGATTTTAGTCAGTTTTTGTCTGTAGTATAAGATGGTGTCCTATATTGTTCCTTGGTGTGTGGTTTCCATTTTTCCCAGCACGGTTTATTGAGGGGGGTGGGGGGGACTGTCCTTTCCCGCGTATATATTTTTAGTTCCTTTCTTGTAAATTAATTACCATGCACCTGTAGGTTTACTTCTGAGCTCTCTTGACTATTTCTGTGCCAATTCCACACGTCTTCTAGTGACTTTAGGTACATACTCTAGATTGAAGTCAGGGATAGACATGCCACCAGCCTGTTCTGCTTTCTCAGGATCCCTTTGGCTCTTCTGGTTCCTTTGTGGCTCCACACAGATGTAAAGATTGCTTTTGTTTCTGTGAAAAATGTCATTGAAATGTTGGCAGTGATTGCATGAATGTGTACGTTGCTTTGTTTAGAATGGATATTTTAATGGTATTTTCACCCATAAGCATGGGATATCTTTTTACTTGTATCCATTTAGTTTCTTTGATCATTGTCTTGTAGTTTTTAGCTTTCAGGTCTTTCAAGTCCTTGGTTAGATTTCTAGTTATGTGGGGGAGGGGATGCAATTGTAAAAGGAATTATTTTCTTAATTTCTCTTTCTGATAGTTCATTATTAGTGTAGAGAATCACAAATGATCTTGCAGTTCTGCTGACTTTCTTTTTTCTTTTTTTTGGCCCCACAGCTCGACATGTTGGATCTTAGTTCTCTGACCAAGGATCAAACCTGTACCCCCTGCAGTGGAAGTGCAGTCTTAACTACTGGACTGCCAGGCAAGTCTGTGAATTCGCTTTTTAGTTCTGACAGTTGCTTTGGTGTAGTGTTATGTGGAAAACTAGAATTAAGACATCTAATAGTTTCAGTTCCATCTGGTCATCCACAGCACCCAGGGCATGGTGTCTACTAATATACTCTTCCTATGGTGCCTTTTAATACCATGTGGACTAGTACAAGGCAATTAGCATCAAACTACTTTAGCTGAATTTAGTTAGGTTAACTCTTGGCCTCTATTGCAATGTTCGATGTCATCTCTGATTTTCTGGCATGTGCCTTACATGGCTGTATTGAAAAGTAACTTACTTTCTAGTAAAATTTCAAACGTGTCTACTTTAAATAGTGGTACAAAGTTTTCTACATTCACACCAAATACCGCAATGTGTTTTACCCAAAACATGGTCACTTTCCCAGGAACCAGCCCACAACCCCAAAATGGGGGATAATTATGGTTTCCACATTACAATCCTATCCATAGGACCAGTTCAACTTTCATCAGCTGCCCAAGCTTTGTGCAACTGTCTTTCTTCATTCTAATGCAGTTTTCTTTTTCTGGAGCCATCACTGGGGCTTTCCCTCATGTTAAAAACCTTCATGGATTTAAAGTGACAAGATGACTATGATCTGGGTGGCTTTTCAGTGTGGTTTCTTTCACTGAGAATGTTTTTAGTGCTTTTCCATGTTGTGCCATGTGTCATTTTTTTCACTGTGCTTACAAACATATAACAACATTTATTATTTGAGTCATTTTAAGTATGAACTTCTATAGCATTAACTGCACTCTCATTGTAAAAATTTCCCCACCATTCATCTCCAGAATCTTTCCCTTTTCCTGAAGTGACACTGTAACCATTAAATACTCATAACCCCCAATCCCTGGCCATCTTACTCTACTTGGAATTTGTCTTATATGGATATCTCATACTAGTGGAATCATAGAACATTTTTCCTTTTGTGTCAGGCTTGTTTCACTTCACCTAATGACTTGAAGTTTCATCTACATTATAGCATGTATGAGTTATCTTGTTTTTAAAGGTTGAATCAGATCCCACTGTGTATATACTACATCGTGCTTATCCAGTCATCTGTTGAACACTTGTGCTGCTGCCACCTTTTGGTTACTATGAATAATGCTGCTATGAATATGGGGTTTGAATATCTGTTTCAGTATTTGGTTTTAAATATCTTGAGTGTATAACCTGGACCAGAATTGATGGATTCTATGTTAACTCTGTGTTTAAGTTTTTGTAAAGCCCCCTACTATTTTCTGAAGCTGTGGCATTATTTTACTATATTCCTTTATATGGCAGAGTAATGCATCTCATGGATGGAACTGCCCTATTTGCTCTTCCATTCACTTGTTGGTGGACATTTTCATTGTTTTTAACTTGGATTATCAAGAACACTGCTGCTGTAAATATTGGTGTACAAGTATATATTTGAGCACCTCTTTTAAATTCTTTGGATGTATATCTAGGTGTGGAGTTACCAAAACATATGATATTTCAGTTCAGTCACTCACTCATGTCCGACTCTTTGTGACCCCGTGGACTGCAGCACACCAGGCTCCCCTATCCATCACCAACTCCCAGAGCTTGCTCAAACTCATGTCTATCGAGTTGGTGATGCCATCAACCATCTCATCCTCTGTTATCCCCTTCTGCTCCTGCCTTCAATCTTTCCCAGCATCAGGGTCTTTTCCAATGAGTCAGTTCTTCACATTAGGTGGCCAAAGTATTGCAGTTTCAGCTTCAGCATCAGTCCTTCCAATGAATAGTCAGGGTTGATTTCCCTTAGGATTGACTTGTTGGATCTCCTTGCAGTCCAAGTGATGCTCAAGAGTCTTCTCCAACACCACAGTTCCAAAGCATCACTTCTTCGGTGCTCAGTTTTCTTTGTAGTCCAGCTGTAACGTCTATACATGACTATTGGAACAACCATAGCTTTGAGTACATGGACCTTTGTTGGTAATGTCTCTGCTTTTTAATATGCTGTCTAGGTTGGTCATAACTTTTATTCCAAGGAGCAGGTGTCTTTTAATTTCATGGCTGCAGTCACCATCTTCAGTGATTTTTGAGCCCCCCCCCCCCCACAATAAATTCTGTCACCATTTCCATTGTTTTCCTATCTATTTGCCATGAAGTGATGGGGCCAGATGCCATGATCTTAGTTTTCTGAATACTGATTTTTAAGCCAACTTTTTCACTCTCCTCTTTCACTTTCATCAAGAGACTCTTTAGTTCTTCTTTGCTTTCTGCCATAAGAGTGGTGTCCTCTGTGTATCTGAAATTATTGATATTTCTCCTGGCAATTTTGATTCCAGCTTGTGCCTCATCCAGACCCGAGATTTCACATGATATACTCTGCATATAAGTTAAATAAGCAGGGTGCTGTACTCCTTTCCTGATTTGGAACCAGTCCATTGTTCCATGTCTAGTTCTAATTGTTGCTTCTTCACCTGCATACAGATTTCTCAGGAGGCAGGTAAGGCAGTCTGGTATTCCCATACCTTTCAGAATTTTCCACAGTTTGTGGTGATCTGCAGAGTCAAAGGCTTTGGCATTGTTAACAAAGCAGAAGTAAATATTTTTCTGGATGTTTTTCTCTCTTGCTCTTTCAGTGATGCAACGGGTGTTGGCAATTTGATCTCTGGTCCCTCTGTCTTTTCTAAATCCAGCTTGAACATCTAGAAATTCATGGTTCACTTACAGTTGAAGCCTGGCTTGGAGAAATTTGATCATTACTTTGTTCACATGTGAGATGAGTGCAACTGTGTGGCAGTTGGAACATTCTTTGGCTTTGCCTTTCTTTGGGATTGGAATGAAAACTGACCTTTTCCAGTCCTGTGGCCACTACTGAGTGATATAATTACATTTTTATGTTTTTGAGAAAATGTTTGTTTTGGACACATTGATTGCACCATTTTACCTCTCCACAAGTAAAGTTTTGAGTTTCAATTTCGTACATTTTCGCCAACATTTGTTATTTGTCTTTATTGTTGATTTTCCTCACGTCCATCCTGAGTGCCTTATTAAGGAGGAAGTCATAATGCAGGACCCACATTTGAGGAGAGGAGAGTTAGCTTCATATACTTGATGGACAGCTGAGTCTGTATCAATTATTTAGAATCTTTCTGTGTGAGATTTTTATTCAACATTACTCATAAAACCTAATTTTTACTTTTTACCAGTTTGGACACCTGAAAATTATTTTAAACTTTTGGGAGCTTCCCTGGTGGCTCAGCCTGTAAAAGCATATGCTTGCAATGCAGGATACCTGTGTTCAATCCCTGGGTGGGGAAGATCCCCTGGAGAAGGAAATGGCAACCCACTCCAGTACTCTTGCCTGGAAAATTTCATGAATGGAGGCGCCTCATAGCTTACAGTCCATGGGGTTGCAAAGAGTCAGACACGACTGAGCAACTTCACTTTCACTTTCTTTTGGCTATAATCCAGCCAAGTAGACTGCTTAGTTCATTCTAGCTTTGGCTATTGAGAGCTTTTTCCATACTATCCTGCTTTTATTTTACATAATTCAGCTTTTATGGGGCTTTTTGGTCCTTCTTTCTCACATTTTAAGATTATGCTGCTTTACATATTTATTGTCTCAGTCCTAGTATCAGACACATATTTAAAGAGTCCTTGTCCCTTTTTGTTAGAGCATATTAAGAAAAACTTGTATGTGGGAACTTAATAATCTCAGCAGACAATGCATGGAAATACACATGCATGTATCCAGACTATGCATACAGACGGTTATGAAGATTTTCACATGGAGTTATATGTTTCTGCATTAGGCTAAAGATAGTTTATAATGATGTCTCCAACCTGATCTCTTATGACACAGGTATTATAACCTTCTCCTTTTGTCTGCCTGTAACTTCCCACTCCAATGGTAAGAAACCTGGCTTCCACTACTCATCACTTATCAAATTCAGGGCTTGCTCCTTCAATAACTGATATGGTAGTTTCAGTCCTGTTAGCTACAAACCCCCGTGGAAAGAACTTACAGAGCCCATTGTTTATGTATGGTACATTTGCCTTTGGCCTGCAGATTCCATTCATTTACACAGTGAACTTAGGTCAGATAATTTTGTCCTAAGAGTGAGAGTGGCCTTTTAAAATTTTTCTTCTTCCTTTTAAATCTTTTGGCTGTGCCGCGTCATGTGGGGTTTTAGGTCCCTGACCAGGAATTGAACCCATATTTCCTGCACTGGCAACGTGAAGTCTTAACCACTGGGCCCCTAGGGAAGTCTGAAGCTTTTCATTTATTTCTCAATCTGTTATATTCTTTGTTAAATTCTGCATTCCAGTCTTTAGCACTCCATACCATAAATAAATAAATGTGAATAGGTAATAAATTACTTGTGTTCTGAAAACAGAAATCTATGTGCTTAGACAAATGCATAGTGGCAGGTATTCCTCACTAAAGTACCATGTGAAATATTTCAACCATATATTCCATAAACTCTTTATCATGTCTGTTTTACCTTTGCTAGAATGTCTTATACGATCATACAGTGTGTAGCACTTGAGGCTGGATTCCCTCACTCAGTAATGTAAGTGTTAGATTCATGCTTTCCTTTATTTTTATTTTAAATTGGTCTGTGGTTCATTCCTCTATATCTCTGAATGCTATTTTATTGCATTAGATGAGAGGAAAGATAATTTTCCCCCTAGCCTCAATGTTCTTCACTGAGATGTTCATAATGAAAGGAAGATGGATTGGAGAAAAACAATCAGAAGTTTAATATATGACATGCATACCTCCTATATAGTTGAAAGATACCTGGGAAAACTGTCACTTTCTGAAATGGTCCAAGACTTTACCTTAAATGCTATCATCAGCTAAGAATGAAAGAAGGAGGTTAAGGAATGGAAGAAGCTATTTAAGGGAGATTATTAGGTGAAGCACAGTAAACAAAGACATGGTGGTATGCAGATTAACTTCCAGGTCCATTCCATAGACCTTCTTGATATTTAGTCAAGTCATTTAGTGATATCAAGTCAGTCTTGATACTTAGTCCATTCTTGATATTTAGCCATCCTCTATTTCCTGGTCCAGACAGGGACACGTCCTTAAAGATGGAGATATCCTTAACAAATGTAAATCTACTTCATAAAATGGAATTTCGACTTGGTTTTCAAAGATCCTCCTGGGGCGGCTGTTTGTTTTTTTCTTTTGTTTTGTTTTGTTTTTTTTAATTAATCAGTCCAAAATAACCCTTTTGTCAAATGTGCATATTTTGGGTGTGCTTTTTGTGCTCCCCTTGAAATGTGCATTCAGGGGAGGAGTGTCACCCTGGAGACTGTTGATATGTGACCCCATGGACAGGGACTGGGTTGGTCACCCTGAAGAATGTGGATATGTGACCCCAGGGGAATGGTCAGAAGGAATTCACCCTGGAGACTGTGGAATTGTGAGCCCAGTTGCAAGGCTTGGGAAGGGGTCACCGTGGAGACTGTGGATGTGTGACTCCAGATACAGTGTCTGGGAGGGATCACCCAGGGGACTGTAGATATGTGATCCTAGATATAGGGTTTGGGAGAATGTCACCCTGCAGACTGTGGACATGTGACCCCAGGTGCATGGTCCAGTGTGTTGTGATCACCCTGGAGATTGTGGAAGCGTGACCACAGGTACTGGGTCTGGGAAGTGGCGTCATCCTGGAGATGTGCACATGTGATTACAGACACAGGATATTTCAGGTGGAGTCACCTTGGAAACTGGAGGAGTGACCCCAGGTGCAGGGTCTGGGGTGAGGTTCAGTGACGTCAGGACTCTTGTCTTGTTGGGAGAGACACATCAGGATTCTCCTCGAGATGTTGCAATGCAATACGGACGCCTCTCAAGGTGAGGGGGGAGACCAAGTTTGCCTTTGCAGTTGCCAGAGCAATACTGTGACTCCTGTCAGTTTTCAAGAGGAGACAGGTTTCATCTCCTTTTGAAGCATTGAACTCCACGTGCCTCTCGTGTTGTCAAAGGGATGTGAGGCCTCCTGTCAAAATGAGGCGGGGAACTAGGGCATTCTCTAGGGTCTCCACAGGGGATTCAGACGTCCCTTCCTCTTATGAGATGAAAGACGAACCTGCATTCAAGTCACTGCAGGGAAATCCGGCCTTATTTCAAACCAGGGCATCTTGGTGTCCATTCCACGTGAGGCAGCAAACTCAGGGTCCCTCTCACATATCTATAGCTGAGAGAAGCCTCCTCTTTAGGTGTTGTTTAAACCTGGCATTCCTCTTGAGTCAAAGCCAGGAAATCAGGTCTCATCTCGAGATGATTTGAGGTACACGGAGCTGTTTTCTAGTTGCTGTGCTGAACAGGGTGTTCCTCTATACTTAGGACAGTGTTTTTGGGGAATCTCTGGAGTTGCCTAAAGGAAGTCAAGCCACATGTCGTGTTTGATGGGGAACGCCAGATGGCTCTGGAGCCAATGAAGGGGAATCTGGCCTCATCTTGAGTTGATTTGGAGTACACGGAGTGCTTTCATGTTGCTGCGGGGACCTCAGGGTCCCTCTAGACTTGTATCAGTGTTCTTGGGGACTCTCTAGAGTTCCATCAAGGACGTCAAGGCTCCTTTCATGTTTGATGGGGAACACGGACTTGCTCTGCACTCAATGCAGGGGAATCTGATCTCATCTCTCATCGAGTGGGAAGTCTCATGGTTTTTCTCGAGTTGCGGAGGGAACCTGGGGTATATTCTCGAGTGACGACAGGGATGGACTCTTAAAACTCCTGTTTGTTCAATGATGTCAGGACGCCTGTCTAGTTGTGAGGGTCACCTCGGGATTCTCCTCGAAACTTGGTTGGACAATAGGGATGCCTCTCGAGATGAGTAGGGAAACCCACTGTCACTTTCAAGTTGTTACAGGAATACTGGGATTCCTGTCAATTTTCAAGAGGAGTCAGTCATCGTCTACTTTTGAAGCATTGAACTCCGTGTTCCTCTCGAGTTGTCAAAGGGATGTGAGACCTCCTGTGGAAATGAGGTGGGGAACTAGGGCTTTCTCTAGGGTCTCCACAGGGGATTCAGACATCCCTTCATCTTTTGAGATGAAAGACAAGCCTGCATTCATGTCACTGCAGGGAAATCCGGCCTTATGTCGAGTCACGGCATCTCGGTGTCCATTCCACTTGAGGCAGCAAACTCAGGGTCCCTCTCACGTACCTATAGCTGAGAGAAGCTTCCCCGTGAGGGGGTTCTGGAAAGTTGGCATTCCTCTTGATTCGAAGCCAGGGAATCAACTCTCATCTCGAGATGATTTGAGGTACACGGAGCTGTTTTCTAATTGCTGTGCTGAACGTGGTGTTCCTCTATACTTAGGACAGTGTTTTCAGGGAATCTCTGGAGTTGCCTAAAGGAAGTCAAGCCACTTGTCGTGTTTGATGGGGAACGCCGGATGGCTCTGGAGCCAATGTAGTGTAATCTGGCCTCATCTCACGTTGATTTGCAGTACACTGAGCACTTTCGTGTTGCTGCGGTGACCTCAGGGTCACTCTAGACTTGTATCAGTGTTCTTGGGGACTCTCTGGAGTTCCATCAAGGAAGTCAAGGCTCCTTTCATGTTTGATGGTGCACATGGAATTGCTCTGCACGCAATGCAGGGGAATTTGATCTCATCTCTCTTCGAGTGGAAAGTCTCATGGACTTTCTCGCGTTGCGGAAGGAACCTGGGTTATATTCTCGAGTGACGAAGGGGATGGCCCCTCATAACGCGTGTTTGTTCAGCGACATCAGGCCTCCAGTCTCGTTGCGAGGGACAACTCGAGATTCACTTCGAGACTTGGCAAGTCAATAAGGAGGACACCTCTCGAGGTGAGGCGGGAGACCCAGTGTCCTTTCAAGTTGCCACAGGGATACTGGGATTCCTGTCAATTTTCAAGAGGACTCAGTCATCGTCTACTTTTGAAGCATTGAATTCCACTTTCCATTCGTGTTGTCAAAGGGATGTGAGGCCACATGTCAAGATGAGGTGGGGAAATAGGGCTTTCTATAGGGTCTTCAAGGGGATTCAGGAATCCCTTCATCTGATGAGATGAAAGACGAGCCTGCACTCAAGTCACTGCAGGGAATTCCGGCCTTATTTCGAGTCAGGGCATCTCGGTGTCCATTACACTTGAGGCAGCAAACTGAGGGTCCCTCTCACATACCTAGAGCTGAGAAAAGCCTCCGCTTGAGCTGCTGTGGAAAGTGGGCATTCCTCTTGATTCGAAGCCAGGAAATCAGCTCTCATCTCGAAATGATTTGGGGTACACGGAGCTTTTCTCGAGTTGCTGTGCTGAACTTGGTGTTCTTCTATACTTGGGACGGTGTTCTCAGGGAATCTCTGGAGTTGCCTAAAAGAAGTCAAGCCACTTGTCCTGCTTGATGAGGAATGCTGGATTGCTCTAGAGCCAATGCAGGGAAATCAGGCCTCACCTCAAGTTGATTTGAGGTAAACGGGCATATTTCGTGTTGCTGCGTTGACCTCAGGGTCCCACTAGACATGTGACAGAGTTATTGGGGACTATGTGGAGTTTCATCTAGGAAGTCAAGGCTCCTTTCGTGTTTGATGGGGAACACCGACTTGCTTTGCATGCAATGCAGGGGAATCAGGCCTCGTCTCACGGCGAGGGGGAATTCTCATGGTTTTCTCGAGTTGTGGCGGGAAACTGGGTTATATTCTCGAGTTACAGCTGGGATGGCCCTTCAAAACTTGTGTTGGTTCAGTGATATCAGGACTCCTGTCTAGTTGTGAGGGACACATCGAGATTCTCCTCGAAGCTTGGCAGGGCAATAGGGACGCCTCTCAATGTGAGAGGGGCAACCCAAGGTCCTTTCCAGTTGCCACAGGAATTTTGGGATTCCTATCAATTTTCAAGAGGAGGGAGCGATACTCCCCTTTTGAAGCATTTAAATCCACGTGCCTCTCGAGTTTCAAAAGGATGTGAGGCCTCCTGTTGAGATGAGCCGGGGAACTAGGGCTGTCTCTAGGGTCTCCACAGGGGATTCAGACATCCCTTCATCTTGTTTGATGAAAGACGAGCCTGCATTCAAGTCACTCCAGGGAATTCCGGCCTTATTATGAGTCAGGGCATCTCGGTGTTCATTCCACTTGAGGCAGCAAACTCAGGGTCCCTCTCACATACATATACCTGACAGAAGCCTCCTCGTCAGGTGCTTGTGTAAAGTTGACATCCCTCTTGAGTCAAAGCCAGGGAATCAGCTCTCATCTCGAGATGATTTGGGGTACACAGAGCTTTTCTCGAGTTTCTGTGCTGAACTTGGTGTTCCTCTAGTCTTGAGATGGTAGTCTCGGGTAATCTCTGGAGTAGCCTAACGGAAATCAAGCCACTTTGTGTGTCTGATGGGGAACGAGTGATGTCTCTGGAGACAATGCAGGGGAATCGGGTCTCATCTCGAGTTGATTTGAAGTACACGGTGCACTTTCATGTTGCTGCAGGGGACCTCATGGTCTCTCTAGACTTGTGACAGTGTTCCTGGGGACTCTCTGGAGTTCCATCAAGGAAGTCAAGGCTCCTTTCGTGTTTGATGGGGAACACGGACTTGCTCTGAATGCAGTCCAGGGGAATCGGGCCTCATCTTGAGTTGATTTGGAGTACACGGAGCCCTTTCATGTTGCTGCGGGGACCTCAGGGTCCCTGTAGACTTCTGACAGTGTTCTTGGGGTCTCTCTGGAGGTCCTTCAAAGAAGTCAAGTCTCCTTTCCTTTTGATTGGGAACACGGACTTAACCTGCATACATTGCATGGGAACTGGGCCTCATCTCGCGGTGAGGAGAAAGTCTCATTGTTTTTCTGGAGTTGTGGAGGGAACCTGGTTATGTTCTAGAGTTACGGCGGGGATGGCCCTTCAAAACTCATGTTTGTTCAGCGATGTGTGAACTCCTGTCTAGTTGCGAGGGACACCTTGAGATTCTCCTCAAGGCTTGGCAGGACAATAGTGACGCCTCTCGAGGTGACGGGGGAGACCCAGTGTCCTTTCAAGTTGCAACAGACATACTGGGATTCCTGTCAATTTTCAAGAGGACTCAGTCATCGTCTCCTTATGAAGCATTGAATTCCGCATTCGACTCGTGTTGTCAAAGGGATGTAAGGTCACCTGTCGAGATGAGGTGGGGAAATAGGGCTTTGTCTAGGGTCTCCACAGGGGATTCAGACATCACTTCATCTTTTGAGATGAAAGACAAGCCTGCATTCAAGTCACTGCAGGGAAATCCAGCCTTATGTCGAGTCAGGGAATCTCGGTGTCCATTCCACTTGTGGCAGCAAATTCAGGGTCCCTCTCACATACCTATAGTTGAGAAAAGCATCCGCTTGAGCTGCTTGTGGAAAGTTGGCATTCCTCTTGAGTCGAAGCCAGGGAATCAGCTCTCATCTCGAAATGTTTTGGGGTACACGGAGCTTTTCTCGAGTTGCTGTGCTGAACTTGGTGTTCCTCTAGACTGGTGGCGGTATTCTCATAGAGTCTCTGGAGTTGCCTAAAAGAAGTCAAGCGACTTGTGCTCTTTGATGAGGAATGCAGGATTGTTCTGGAGCCAATGCAGGGAAATCAGGCTTCATCTCGAGTTGATTTGTGGTACACGGGGCTCTGTCGTGTTGCTGCATTGATCTCAGGGTCCCTCTAGACTTCTGACACAGTTCTTGGGGACTATGTGGAGTTTCATCTAGGAAGTCAAGGCTCCTTTCGTTTTTGATGGGGAACATGGACTTGCTCTGCATGCAATGCAGGGGAATCGGGCCTCATCTCATGGCAAGGGGGAATTCTCACGGTTTTCTTGAGCTGTGGCGGGAACCTGAGTTATGTTCTCAAGTTATGGTTGGGATGGCCCTTCAAACTCGTGTTGATTCAGTGACATTAGGACTCCTGTCTAGCTGCAAGGGACAACTCGGGATTCTATTCAAGGCTTGGTAGGGCAATAAGGATGCCTCTCGAGGTGAGGGGGGAGACCCAGGGTCCATTCCAGTTGCCACAGTAATTTGGGGATTCCTATCAATTTTCAAGAGGAGGCAGCCATGCTCTCCTTTTGAAGCATTTAAATCCATGTGCCTCTGGAGGTTTCTAAAGACTGTGAGTCCTCCTGTCGAGATGAGCCGGGGAACTAGGGTTTTCTCTAGGGTCTCCACAGGGGATTCAGACATCACTTCATCATGTGTGATGAAAGACGAGCCTGCATTAAAGTCACTGCAGGGAAATCCAACCTTATTTCGAGTCATGGCATCTGGGTAACCATTCCACTTGATGCAGCAAACTCAGGGTCCCTCTCACATACCTAGAGCTGAAAGAAGCCTCCTCTTGAGGGGCTTGTGGAAAGTTGGCATTCCTCTTGAGTCGAAGCCAGGGAATCAGCTCTCATCTCGAGATGATTTGGGGTACACGGAATTTTCTCGAGTTGCTGTGCTGAACTTGGTATTCCTCTTGTCTTGAGATGGTATTCTCAGGTAATCTCTGGAGTTGCCTAAAGGAAGTCAAGCCACTTGTTGTGTTTGATGGGGAATGAGTGATGGCTCTGGAGCTAATGCAGGGGAATCGGGCCTCATCTCGAGTTGATTTGAAGCACACAGTGCACTTTCATGTTGCTGTGGGGTTCTCAGGGTCCCTCTAGACTTTTCAAAGTGTTCCTGGGGACTCTCTCGATTTCCATCAAGGAAGTCAAGGCTCCTTTCGTGTTTTATGGGGAACACAGACTTGCTTTGCATGCAGTGCATGGGAAGCGGGCCTCATCTCGAGTTGATTTCAAGTACACAGTGCATTTTCATGTTGCTGCGGGGACCTCAGGGACCCTCGAAACTTGTGACAGTGTTCCTGGGGACTCTCTGGATTTCCATCAGGGAAGTCAAAGCTCCTTTCGTGTTTGATGGGGAACACAGACTTGCTCTGAACGCAGTGCAGGGGAATCGGGCCTCATCTCGAGTTGTTTTGGAGTACACAGAGCCTTTACATGTTGCTCTGTGTTCCTCTCGAGTTGTCAAAGGGATGTGAGGCCTCCTTTTAAGATGAGGCTGGGAACTAGGGTATTCTCTAGGGTCTCCACAGGGGATTCAGACATCCCTTCATCTTGTGAGATGAGAGATGAGCCTGCATTCAAGCCACTGCAGGGACACCTGGCCTTATTTTGAGTCAGGGCTTCTCAGTGTCCATGTCACTTGAGGCAGCAAACTCAGGGTCCCTCTCACATACCTATAGCTGAGAGAAGCCTCCTCTTTAGGTGTTGTTTAAAGCTGGCATTCCTCTTGAGTCAAAGCCAGGGAATCAGCGCTCATATCGAGATGATTTGAGGTACACAGAGATGTTTTCTAGTTGCTGTGCTGAACGTGGTGTTCCTCTATACTTAGGACGGTGTTCTCGGGTAAACTCTGGAGTTGCCTAAAGGAAGACAAGCCACTTGTCGTGTTTGATGGGGAATGCTGGATGGCTCTGGAGACCATGCAGGGGAATCAGGCCTCACCTCGTGTTGATTTGAAGTACACGGAGCGCTTTCGTGTTGCTGTGGGGAACTCAGTGTCCCTCTATACCAGTGACAGTGTTCCTGGGGACTCTTTGGAGTTCCATCAAGGAAGTCAAGGCTCCTTTCGTGTTCATGGGGAACAGGGAATTGCTCTGCCTGCAGTGCAGGGGATTCAGGCCTCATCTCACGGCCAGGTGAAAGCCTCATGGTTTTTCTCGAGTTGCGGCAAGAACCTGGGTTATGTTTTCTAGTTACGACGAGGATGGACCTTCAAAACTTGTGTTGGATCAGCAACGTCAAGATTCCTCTCTAGTTGCGAGGGACACCTCGGAATTCTCCTCGAGGCTTGCATGGGCAATAGGGATGCCTCTCGAAGTGAGGCGAGAGACCCAGGGTTCCTGTCCAGTTGCCACAGGGATATCGTGATTCCTATCAATTTTGAAAAGGAGTCAGGCTTCGTCTCCTTTTGAAGCACTGAACTTCGAATGCCTCTCGAGTTTTCAAAGGGAAGTCAGGCCTCATGTCGAGATAAGGCAGGGAACTAGTACTTTCTCTAGGGTCTCCACAAGGGATTCAGACATCCCTTCTTTATGTGAGATGAAAGATGAGCCTGCATTCAAGTCAATGCAGGGAAATCCGGCCTTATTTTGAATCAGGGTATCTCGATGTCCATTCCACTTGAAGCAGCAAAATCAGGTTCCCTTTCACATACATATAGCTGAGAGAAGCCTCCTCTTGAGTTGCTTGTGGAACGTTGGCATTCCTCTTGAGTCCAATCCAGGGAATCAGCTCTCATCTTGAGATGATTTGTGGTACACGGAGCTTTTGTTGACTTGCTGTGCTGAACTTGGTGTTCCTCTAGATATGGGACGGTGCTCTCGGTTAATCTCTGGGGTTGCTAAAAGAAGTCAAGCTACTTGATCTGTTTGATGGGGAATGCACGATGGCTCTGGAGCCAATGGAGGGGAATCCGGCCTCATGTCAAGTTGATTTGTAGTACACGAAGCTCTTATGTGTTGCTGTGGTGGCCTCAGCACCTCTAGACTTGTGAGGTGCTGAAGTCCCCAGTCTTCTTGGGGACTATGTGGAATTTCATCTAGGAAGTCAAGGCTCCTTTAGTGTTTGATGGGGAACTCAGATGTGGTCTGCATGCAATGCAGGGGAATCACACCTCATCTCGAGTCGATTTGGGGTACACGATGCTCTTTTGTGTTGCTGCGGGGACCTCAGGGTCCCGCTAGACTTGTGATAGTGTTCTTGGGGACTTTCTAGAGGTCCATCAAGGAAGTCAAGGCTCCTTTTGTGTTTAATGAGGAACACAGACTTGCTCTGCACGCAGCATTGCAATCGGGCTTCATCTCGCAGCGATGGGGAAGTCTCATGGTTTTTCTTGAGTTTCAGCGGGAATCTGGGGTATGTTCTCGTATTACGGCGGGGATGGCCTTTCAAAACTCATGTTGGTTCAGCGACTTCAGGACTCATGTCTAATTGCCAGGGATACCTCGGGATTCTCCTTGAGGCTTGGCAGGGCAATAGGGACGCCTCTCGAGGTGAGACAGGAGACCCAGACTTCCTTCGCAGTTGCCAGAGGGATATTGGGATCCCTATCAATTTTCAAGGTGAGTCAGGCGTCGTCTCCTTTTGACGCCTTGAACTCTGCACTCCTCTCGAGTTGTCAAAGGGATGTGTGGCCTCCTGTCGAGATGAGTCGGGGAACAAGGGCTTTCTTTAGGGTCTCCACGGGGGATTCAGATATCCCTTCATCTTGTGAGATGAAAGACGACCCTGCATTCACGTCACTGCAGGGAAATCCGGCCTTTTTTCGAGTCTGGGAATCTCATTGTACATTCCACTTGAGGCAGCAAGCTCAGGGTCCCACTATGATACTTATAGCTGAGAGAAGCCTCCTCTTGAGGTGCTTGTGGAAAGTTGGAATTCCCTTTGAGTCGAGTTCAGCGAATCAGCTCTCATCTCGAGATGATTTGGGGTACATGGAGCTTTTCTCGAGTTGCTCTGCAGAACTTGGTGTTCCTCTGGACTTGGAATGATGTTCTCATGGAATCTCTGGAGTTGCGTAAAGGAGGTCAAGCCACATGTTGTATTTGATGGGGAACGTGTGATGGCTCTGGACCCAATTCAGGTGAATTGGGCCTCATCTCGAGTTGATTTGGGGTACACGAGCTCTTTCATGTTGCTGCGGAGTCCGCAGGGTCCCTCTAGCTTTGTAACAGTGTTCTTGGGGACTCTCTGGAGTTCCATCAAGGAAGTCAAAACTCTTTTCAAGTATGATGGGGAACACACACATGCTCTGCATGCAATGCAGGGGAATCAGACCTCATCTCACGGCGAGGGGGATGTCTCATGGTTTTTCTCGAGTTGCGGTGGGAACCTGGGGTATGTTCTTGAGTTGCGGTGGGGATGGACCTTCAAAACTTGTGTTGGGTCAGCGACGTCAGGACACCTGTCTAGTTGCGAGGGACACCTCGGGATTCTCCTCGGGGCTTGGGAGGGCAATAGGGAAGTCTCTCGAGGTAAAGTGGAGACCCAGGGTCCCTTTCCAGTTGCCACAGAGTATTGAGATTCCTATCAATTTTCAAGAGGAGGCAGGCATCATCTACTTTTGAGGCATTGAACTCCACGTGCCTCTCAAAGTTTCAAAGGGATGTGAGGCCTCCTGTCGAGATGAGGCAGGTAACTTGGGCTTTCTCTAGGGTATCCACAGGGGATTTAGACATCCCTTCTTCTTGTGAGATGATAGACGAGACTGCATTCAAGTCACTGCAGGGAAATCCGGCCTTATTTCGAGTAAGGGCATTTCGGTGTCCATTCCACACGAGGCAGCAAACTCAGGATCCCTCTCACATACCTATAGCTCAGAGTAGCCTCCTCTTGAGGTGCTTGTGGAAAGTTTCCATTCCTCCTGTGTCATAACTCTCATCTCGAAATGTTTTGGGGTACACGGAGCTTTTGTCGAGTTGCTGTGCTGAACTTGGTGTTCCTCTAGATATGGGACGGTGCTCTCGGTGAATCTCTGGGGTTGCCTAAAGGAAGTCAGGCTATTTGCCCTCTTTAATGGGGAATGAGGGATGTCTCTGGAGTCAATGCAGGGGAATCGGGTCTCATCTAGAGTTGATTTGAGTTAAACGAGTTCTTTCGTGCTGCTGCTGTCACTTCAGGGTCCCTGCAGAACTGTGACAGTGTTCTTGGGGACTATGTGGAGTTTCATCTAGGAAGTAAGGCTCTTTTTGTGTTTGATGGGGAACATGGACTTGCTCTGCATGCAGTGCAGGGGAATCAGGCCTCATCTCGAGTTGATTTGGAGTACATGGAGCGGTTTCATGTTGTTTCAGGGACCTCAGGGTCCCTCTAGACTTGTGAAAGTGTTCCTGGGGACTCTCTGGAGTGCCATCAAGGAAGTCAAGGCTCCTTTCCTGTTTGATGGGGAACACGGACTTGCTCTGCATGCAGTGCAGGGGAATCGGGCCTCATCTCGTGGCGAGGGGAAAGTGTCATTGTTTTTCTCGAGTTGCGGTGGGAACCTGGATTATGTTCTCGTGTTATGACGAGGATGGCCCTTCAAAACTCGGGTTGGATCAGTGATGTCAGGACTCCTGTCTAGTTGCGAGGGACACCTCGGGATTCTCCTCGGGGCTTGGGAGGGCAATAGGGACGCCTCTCAAGGTGAGAGGGGAAACCCAGGTTCCATTTGCAGTGGCCACAGGAATTTTGGGATTCCTATCATTTTTCAAGAAGAGTCAGCCATCGTCTCCTTTTGAAGCATTTAACTCCGTGTGCCTCTCGAGTTTTCACAGGGATGTGAGGTCTCATGTTGGGATGAGGCCAGGAACTAGGGCTTTCTCTAGGGTCACCACAGGGGATTCAGACATCCCTTCATCTCGTGAGATGAAAGACGAGCCTGCATTCAAGTCACTGCAGGGAAATCCAGCCTTATTTCGAGTCAGGACATCTCGGTGTCCATTTCACTTGAGGCCACAAACTCAGGGCCCATCTCACATACATATAACTGAGAGAAGCCTCCTCTTGAGGTACTTGTGGACAGTTGGCATTCCTCTTGAGTTGAATCCAGGGAAGCAGCTCTCAACTCGAGATGATTTGGGGGTACAGGGAGCTTTTCTCGAGTTGCAGTGCTGAACTTTGTGTTCCTTTAGATATTGGACGGTACTCTTGGTCAATCTCTGGAGTTGCCTAAAGGAAGTCAAGCCACTTGTCATGTTTGGTGGGGAATGCGAGATGGCTCTGGAGCCAATGCAGGGCAATCGCGCCTCATCTCGAGTTGATTTCATTTACACGAATTCTTTTGTTTTGCTGCGGTGACCTCAGGGTCCCTCTCGACCTCTGGCAGTGTTCTTGGGGACTATGTGGAGTTTCATCTAGGAAGTGAAGCCTCCTTTCATGTTTGATGGGGAACACGGATTTGCTCTGCACTCAGTGCAGGGGAATTGGGCCTCACCTCGCGGCCAGGGGGAAGTCTCATGGTTTATGTTGAGTTGCGGCTGGGACCTAGGGTATGTTCTTGGGTTACGGCGAGGATGGCCCTTCAAAACCCGTGTTGGTTGAGTGGCGACAGGACTCCTGTCTAGTTTTGAAGGATACCTCGGGATTCTCCTCAAGGCTTGGCAGGGCAATAGGGATGCCTCTCGAGGTGAGGTGTTGACCCAGCTTCCCTTTGCAGTTGCCACAGGGATATTGCTATTCCTATCAAATTTCAAGAGGTGTTAGGCATCGTCTCCTTTTGAAGCATTGAACTCCGTGTTCCTCTCGAGTTGTCAAAGGGATGTAAGGCCTCCTGTCGAGATGAGGTGGGGAACTAGGGCTTTCTTTAGGGTCTCCACAGGGGACTCAGACATCTCTTCATCTTGTGAGATGAAAGACGAGCCTGCATTCAAGTCACTGCAGGGAAATCCAGCCTTATTTTGAGTCACGGCATCTCGGTGTCTATTCCACTTGAGGCAGCAAACTCAGGGTCCCTCTCACATACCTAGAGCTGAGAAAAGCCTCCGCTTGAGCTGCTTGTGGAAAGTTGGCATTCCTCTTGAGTCGAAGCCAGGGAATCAGCTCTCATCTCGAATGTTTTGGGGTACACGGAGCTTTTCTCGAGTTTCTGTGCTGAACTTGGTGTTCCTCTAGACTTGGGACGGTGCTCTCGGGGAATCTCTGGAGTTGCCTAAGGGAAGTCAAGCCACTTGTCTAGTTTGATGAGGAAAGCGGGATTGCTCTGGAGCCAGTGCAGGGGAATCGGGTCTCATCTCGAGTTGATCTGGGTACTTGGAGCACTTTCGTGTTCCTGCGGGGACCTCAGTGTCCCTCTACACTTGCGACAGTGTTCTTGGGGACTCTCTGGAGTTCCATCACGGAAGTCAAGGCTCATATCCTGTTTTATGGGGAACACGGAATTGCTTTACATGCGATGCAGTGGAATTGGGCCTCATCTCATGGCGAGGGTGAATTCTCCTGGGTTTTCTTGAGTTGTGGTGGGGACCTGGGGTATCTTCTCGAGTTACGGCGGGAATGACCCTTCAAAACTCATGTTGTTCAATGACGTCAGGACTCCTGCCTAGATGTTAGGGACACCTCGGTATTCTCATCGAGGCTTGATAGGGCAATAGGGACCCCTCTCAAGGTGAGGCGAGAGACCCAGGGTTCCTGTCCAGTTGCCACAGGGATATTGGGATTCCTATCAATTTTCAAGAGGAGTCAGGAATCGTCTCCTTTTGAGGCATTGACCTCCGCGTGACTCTCGAGTTTTGAAAGGAGTGTGAGGCCTCCTGTTGAGATGATACGTGGAACTAGGGCTTTCTCTAGGGTCTCCACAGGGGATTCAGACATCCCTTCATCTCGTGAGATGAAAGACGAGCTTGCATTCAGGTCACTGCAGGGAAATCCGGCCTTATCTCGAGTCACGGCATCTCGGTGTCCATTCCACTTGAGGCAGCAAACTCAGGGTCCCTCTCACATACCTATAGCTGAGAGAAGCCTCCTCTTGAGGTGCTTGTGGAAAGTTGGCATTCCTCTTGAGTCAAAGCCAGAGAATCAGCTCTCATCTCGAGATGATTTGCTGTACACGGAGCTTCTCTCTAGTTGCTGTGCTGAACTCGTGTTCCTCTAGACTTGGGATGGTGTTCTCGTGGAATCTCTGGAGTTGCCTAAAGGAAGGCAAGCCACTTGCTGTGTTTGCAGGGGAACGCCTGCTAGCTCTGGAGCCATTGCAGGGGAATCAGGCCTCATCTTGAGTTGATTTGTGGTACATGGAGCTCTTTTGTGTGATTGTGGTGACCTCAGGTCCCTCTAGACTTGTGACAGTGTTCTTGGGGCCTCTCTGGAGTTCCATCAAGGAAGTCAAGGCTCCTTTCTTGTTTGATGGGGAACACGGAATTGGTCTTCACGCAATGCTGGGGAATTGTGGTTCATCTCGTAGCGAGGGGGAAGCCTCATGGTTTTTCTCGAGTTGCAGCGGGCACCTGAGGTATATTCTCTAGTTGATTTTTGGCTGCACCAGACCACTGAGGAAGTTACCTTTTGACTATCCTTGATGACTGTTGTTAAATCCATCAAATTCTTTACATTTAATAGTGGAAACAAATGTGGTTAATGTAAGTTTGAAGTCAAGAATGCCAAATTAATTTGCCTCTCTATCCCTGTGTTCCCCTTCACAGCTAAAATTTTCACCAGAGCACTGGAGAATTCTTTGCTAAATATATATTCCACAAAATGTTATTCTTATGAAATTTTAAAATCTTTGATCAATAACTTTGGTAAATGGTGGACTAAATTAAAAAAAATAAAATATTCGCCTATGCAGCATTTCCTATGTTTATTTAATCATGCAAGTCTTCTTTCTCTTCTCTTTCTCTCTCTCTTTTTTTTTTTTTTTTTTGCAGGTCTTCTATCTTCAAATGAGCATCTTGGGGTTTAGTGTTCCCCCAAACACCCTATAAAGAGCTACCCTAAGCCAACTTTTCAAGCACAGTTATAAGGTTCTTTTTGGTAGATTCATGTAGCATTTATTAATTAGAGTGGATGAAGACTAACGATGCCTTCTTAACCTTGCCACCATGTTATAAGGAAAGCAAGTCTGGCACATAACTATGAAACATTTACTAAACAGAAATTCATTATTAATAAAACATGCATGCATGCTAAGTTGCTTCAGTTGTGTCCGACTCTTTGCGACTCTACGGACTGTAGCCCACCAGGTTCATCTGTTTATAGGATTCTCCAGGCAAGAATACTGGAGTGGGTTGCCACACCCTCCTCGATCTTCCTGACCCAGAAATCCAATCAGCACCTCTTACATCACCTGCATTGGCAGGTGGGTTCTTTACCACTAGTGCCACCTGGCAAGCCCACAATAATAAAACATAAGGTAAATCTCAATAAAATTCAGATCTCTGCTCTTTTAAATGCACTGATCACAGCCTGCATGAAAGATTCACTCAAGGCAGAACAATACAGGCAGATTTAGGTTCAACTTTTGGACTCAACATCTTTTAGAGATCAAGCCTCAAGTACCATCCCTAAGGTTACTGGCTACACAGTTTGCTAGATTTTATTTCCTGCTCAAAGAATAGAAGGGGTTGTCTTAAAATATTTCTGCCACATCAAAAGGCTTGAATAACACTTGTTTCACCAATGACAGTAAAATGAATTAGCACAATTTTATGTCACCTTTTCTATACTGAATATTCTTAAAATCATTTCAGACATTGTTATACACACATTGGGACATGTTTTATAACATCAGTTACCCTAATTTGCATCTTAGAGCAATGTGGTTGTGGTGTGAAATTATGAAAGGGGAGAAGGGAAAGAGCTACCTCATCGAACCATGTTGCCAAATGTGTTCTGTGAACCAACTGCATTAGAATCACCTGTAGTTCTTTCAAAATGAAGATTACTCCAAGTAATTACATGCACACCCTATCTGAGAGTCACTGGCACCGAGAATCAGCCTAAATCTTCTGGAAATGGCTTCAAAATTTTGTATCTCCTGTACTTTTGCAGCCATTTTGTGCCAAAACAAAGGGAATATGATGACAGTAAAGATCGATAAAAATTTTAAAGGGTTACCTACTGGTAGCTAAACTTACATGATTCAAGAAGGTCCCACAGTTTTCCTTTTCTGGATGTCACCACCAGGAATAAGAGCCACAAGATTTAATAACTGATGTGGCAATGGGTACCAACCAACCAGAATTGATGCCTTCCAGCCTGCAGGATCAGTGAACTGGCACTTTGTTGTTCCTGTATGTTATCAGCCCACAAATAACCATTGACCTCCCTGGCTGGCATACAGACAACTGCCTATAAGTAGTGGTGGGGTGATTTTTTTCCCTTTTTCTTTATAACTTTTATGTTGTGTTTTCTTTACTGGATTTGCTGTGTACTAACAATCGGTTGGTTGGATAGAGACAGTAGTGTCTTTGAGCCAACTCCTATTGACTTTGTAAAGTCAGTTGTTTGTATCTTTTCCAAACTCTACATTCAGTGATATCACACTGTTGCTTGAACTGGATCACTGTGGGAGTGTTTCTATCAAAGTGAATACTACCAATATGCTTCCCTCTCATAGCTGGTTGTTATACATTTTGCAGCACACCACTGGAGAGAGAGATTATTTTTTTTCACACCACTACTGTAATACATATAAATGTACTAGATATAACATTTATCATTTTAAACATTTTGAGTGTCCAGTTAAGTGGCATTAAGTGTGTTCACACTGTTGTACAACACCATCACCTCCATCTCCAGAATTATTTCATCCTTCCAAACTGAAACCTTGTACCCACTAGACCACAACTCCACAGCCCTGGATAACCACTGCTCTACTTTCTGTCTATGAATTTGTCTATTCCAGGCAGCTCAAAGAAGTGGAATCACACAGTAACTGTCTTCTCATGTCTGACTTCTCTCACGTAGTGTAATGATTTCAAGGAACACCCATGTTCTAGCATGTTTCAGAATTTCATTCCTTTTCAAGGCTGAATAATATTCCATTTTATGTATATACCATATTTTGCATATCTGTTCACATGTTGATAAATATTTAGACTATTTCTATGTAATTTTACTGAGGCGTAATTCACATATAACAAAATTATACATTTTAGGGCACACTGTTTGATGCACTTTGAAAGATGTATATATCCATGCAAACACAACAAAGATACAAAATAGTTCCACCACTCCCACCACACTAGAAAGCTTCCCCCTCACCTCCTTTTAAAGACTTGGTTATTTGCCTGCACCGGGCCTTAGTCGCATTGTGGGGCTCCTCCTCACCTAGTATCCGCAGCGCGTGGCCTTAGCTGTGCTGCAGCACGCAGAACCTTGGTTCCCGGAACCCGTGTCCCATGCACTGCAAGGATAATTCTTAACCACTGGACTCTTGGGAAAATCCTTCATCCTTTACCTCTGTCAACATGCCCCAAACTCCCTGGCTCAGGCAACTGCCATTGTGATTTCTATTAATACAGATTTATTCTGCTCGATGGAGAATTTTCAGTAAATAAAATTAGACAGTATCATACTTGATTCGGGCTCAGCTTTTTCACGCAGCATAATGTTTGCAAGACTCATCTGTACTGCTGTGTGTCTCAGTGATTCTTTCCTTTTTGTTGCTGGGCAGCATTCCACTGGCAAGGACTGTGAAGAATCTGAGATTTTATCCTGTTTGCAAGCTAAAAAGTTAGGCTGCCTCGGATTCATGCTTGTACCAGATCAAATATGATTTTTTTGCATGTAAGTTATGCCTCAATAAACTTATACAGGTAAAAACAACCTAAATGTCCACACATAGTAAATCTTGAGTCATAGCTGAGGAACCCTAAGCTTAGAAAACCTCAATCTTTAATAAGAGACTTCAAGAAAATCTGCCCAACCTTTGTTCCTGGAAGGAGACATTATCTTCATCATACTGGACTCCAAAAAATTTGCCTTCTGCTCCAGATGGAGAAATTATATTTTCCAAGGGTATCTACTGTGCAAGTGTTTTTTTTTTTTTTTTAAAGAAGATTGTCTGGAGCAAAACTGTCAGCACCTCTCTTCATAAGACATGTGGAAACACAAGGGACCCATGGGAATCATGTCCCAGTGTCTGGTGTGTGAATGAAGTGAAGTGAAACTTACTCAGTCATATCTGACCCTTTGTCACCTCACGTGTATACAGCCTGTGGAATTCTTCAGGCCAGAATGCTGGAGTGAGTAGCCTTCCCCTTCTCGAGGGAATCTTCCCAACCCAGGGATCAGATGGAACCCAGGTCTCCCACTTTGCAGGTGGATACATTTGTTTGTGAAAATAATGTTTGTCAAACATTTGTGTGAGAATACATTTGTTTATTCACTCTCCTGTTGATAAATATTTGTTTATTCATCTCCTATTGATGAATGTGATTCACTCTCCTATTGATGAACATGGAGATTGTTTGCACTTTGGGCTATTATGAATAAAGTTGATATGAACATTCTTAGACACATGTTTTGGATCTCTATGTTTTAATTTCTCTAGGGTAAATACCTAGGACTGTAATTGCTAGGCCATATGATAAGTCTATGTTTAACATTATTAAAGCATTGCCTGGTTTCAAAAATAGTCATAATTTTTTTACTTCTGCCATTAGTGTATGAGAGTTCCAGGCGCTCCCCCTCTTTGCTAGTAAATATCAACATTTTTTCGAGTCTACTTTATTATTATTATTTTCTCTCTGTCTTACTCTATATATCTCATCCCCACTCTTTCAGAGAAAGTTGCAGATATGACACCACTTTACCCCTAATGTTTTGAAGTGTGTTTCTTAAAAAAACTTTTATATGACCACAGTACTATTATTAAAGTCAGGAAATTAATATTGATACAATACTGTTATCTAACTTAGAGATTTTATTCAGAATTCACCAACTTTGCCCATAAGGGCCTATTTTGCAAAAGAAAATCTGATATTATGTGTCATTTAATTATAATAGCCTTTTGATTCTTAACAGAGTGATTTGTATTAGTTTTTACATTAGAAGCAAATGGCCCTGTGATCTTAATCTCTTTTTAGGCATTATGATCTCCATTTTTATCTTTATTTTTATTTATTTATTTAATCTTTATTTTTAATAAGTTAACTAATTAATTACATAAAGCAATACATTCACATGGCTCAAAATTTTAAAAGCATGAAGTATTCAAAGGGAAAAATCTTTTTTCTACTCTACTCTCAGGTTCCCAATTTGGAGACTCCCCAAATAGAAATTTGTAATCGACCCCTAATTGACTATGTATACTTTTTTTTTTACACAAATCTGCTGACTATTGTTTGCCAAACACTTGAGATGGAGGAATTCATTTTCTTTTAAAGCAATGAGGTAATCTGGCAATGATGAGAAAAAGGATTGCTGTAAAGCTACTTCCTCTTTCAAATTAAATTGATCTTAGTCAGATTAAGAAGCTACTTACTACTACCTGTCTCCTTACTTCTCTATCTCCCCCCGCAGGGGACTGTGTCACCAGGACCTAATGCTGAAGCTTGTCACAGG
Organism: Muntiacus reevesi; assembly: GCF_963930625.1. Taxonomy (NCBI): domain Eukaryota; kingdom Metazoa; phylum Chordata; class Mammalia; order Artiodactyla; family Cervidae; genus Muntiacus; species Muntiacus reevesi. The sequence continues at coordinate 24,039 of NW_027077964.1, read as the reverse complement.
TGAGGGACTTTGTGCAGAGGAAAGAAATAAAAAACTTGATCCACCCAGATGGCTCAAGAAATCCAGATCATCTCTGCCTTTCTCCTCTTGTTCTTATGTTACTTGGGAGAAAGATTCTAGAGGACAGAACTACACAAGGACCGTGTCTAATTTCTGGAGGAAGACCTTCTTTAAGACTCTGGGCTAGGACCCTCTCGGGTCAGTGACAGTGATTCAGGCAAGATTTGCCTTATATTCTGAGAATGGTAACGTGGAAATGGTAAAATAGTCAAGTGTCACAGGCACTGGCAGTGAAGACCCAGGTGTGCAGATGAGTCTTGTCACTTGCCCCTGGGTATGGCTGTTATATTTTCCAAATACAACATATAACCTGAAAGAAACTTTCCCAAATAAGTGAATTTATTTATATTAAAATTTCCAGTAGGATAACCATAATATATAGCTATTTGCAGGTTGTTAATTCATTATTGGAAATCTTCTTACTCTCTTATGACCTACTTGCATTTAAAAAAAAAATGGCTCTACTAGTTTTTTCTTTTTTTCTTTTTTTAAAGATTATAGTGTAGAAAATTTCACACACAAAAAATAGAACACAAATCTCCATATTCTCTTATCCTCCAGCTCCAAGTTTTCAGCTCAAGGACAAGCTTTTTCTATTTCTGCTCGACCCACCTCACCCCCCAACCCTTCATACAGATGGTTGAAGCAAATCCTAAAGCAAAGCAAAGCAAATCATCTTATACCATCATTTCATCCATAAATGTTTCAGCATGTTTTCTTAAAAGGCAGTGAGTCTTTTAAAAAAATAATTTAAATTCCTTTATCATTATCCACGATTCCTTAATATTATCAAAGATCTAGTGTTCATATTTCCTTGATTGCCATAATATATAATTGAGCTTCTTTGTTTAAATCAGGGTTCTTGGCTGATGTATCACTTAAGATTCTCTGATCTTTATCTTCCTACTCAGTCTCTCTTTTGAGGAGGGTATTTATATTGAAATATAGTTGATTTACTCCCCTGGTGGTTCAGCAGTAAAGAATCCGCCTACAATGCAGGAGACACGGGAGGCTTGGGTTCAATCCCTGGGTCGGGAAGATCCCCTGGAGGAGGGCAGGGCAACCCACTCCAGTATTCTTGTCTGGAGAGTCCCATGGAAAGAAGAGCTGGTGTTCTGTAGTCCATAGGGTGGCAAAGAGTCAGACGCGATGGAAGAGACTGAGTATGCATGAGCACATAGCTGATTTATAATATTACATTTGTTTCAGTTATACAATACAGTGAATCAGTATTTTTACAGATTATACTCCATTTTATTATGAAATAATGACTATTTTTTCTGTGCTGTACAATACATCCTTGGGGTTTATTTACTTCATACATAGTAGTTTTTTAATTTCAATTTTTTAAATTCTGAAAGTATGATAACACATTTACAGGAGACTTGGAAAATACACTGTATATTACAATTATTTTTTAAGGAGATAAATTAAGATTTTTAGTTGGAGTTTTAGTATCAAACTCTCAAAAATTAATAGAATGAATATGTAGAGAAATAGAATGATATACTAGACCTGAAAAACACTATGAACCAATTCAATATAATTAAGATTTATACAATTTTTACACAACAGTAGGACACAAATTCTATTCAAGTTCCCATAGACTGTAAATTGGGAGACTCTGGAACTTATCCAAGGACATAAAACAACGTGCAAAAATTTCATGGTCTTAAAGGTATTGAAATCACACAGGGTCTGTTCTCTTATCACAGTGGAATTACGTTAGAAACCAACATAAAAAGATATTTGAAAATAACCCACATCTTTTCAAGTGCAATGTGACATTTACTAAGAGAGTTACTCAGTCTCTCTCTATTTTCTTGATAAAGGATATAAATCGGAAAATATTTCTTAAAGTTAACCTTTACTGTAGGTAAGCTGCAGTTGCAGGTATGGTGCAAATTCAAACTGAAATAGTATTTAAAAGCATCCGTTGGCAGAGTTCTCTAATTTACCACGGCAGATTTGAACTATAATAACTGAATAAGGTAAATCTATTACTTTGCAGACAAAGTATAAATATGTATGTTACACCAGATTACATTAAAATGTCTGTTAGTTTATTTTTCATTACCATTCCTGCTGTCAGTTCCACTTTCTCATTCACCTTAGTTATAGCTTAGTACTTAAAGTATTGAGTGGTCAAAGTTCAAACTTTAGGAGGAATGAAATGGCATTTCTTGGTCTTAAATTCTAATTATGCACCACAGGCTGAATTGTAGCTCTCTTCTCTCAAAATGTGTAGGTTTTCTGTTGATAAATTGGCATCTGTATTAGGGTGCAACCTTAGGGTAACTGACTGCTTACTTTTTAAGTTTTGTTAAACGCATATAGTGTGTTTGTATTTGCTGCATAATTGAGAAGTTTCATTTTTGCCCAAGTATTTTTTATTGTAAAGCTTTTTAGGAATTTGAAATCTTTCATCTTTGGAAAGAAATCTCAAGTTAATATTAAATCTTATTTTCAGTGGTTGAGTACTCAGATCCTGACTGAGGTGGTTTATTTGTAATACACTCTTTGTATCCTTAGGATCCTTAATTTAAAGTATACTGTATTTAATATTTTTAAAACACACAGTGTTTTAAAATACAATGTAATGTTAACTTTTTAATTAACTTCAGTTTTTGGAGTCCTGTATTATTAACTTTAGGTCAGTAGTATAATTTTATACACTATAGAGATTTTGTTGTGTCCTAGCTTTGTATTTTAATGCTTGCTGCGTTCAGTGTAAATGTTTCCTTATTGTTTTGTTTTTACCATGAAGATCAGAATTTGTGAGAAAGAGTTAGATGCAAAGGTTAATTGAGCACCTATAAATTTGGCTGTTTAATTAAAATTCAGTTCCTCAGTAAACAGTAGTCACATTTTAGATGCTTAGTAGCTTCAGGTGGCAGTGGCTACTGTATTGGACAGCACAAATACAAGAACAAAATGGCTCTGTCACTGCAGAAAGGTCTTTTGAATAGTGCTGCTTTGCAGTGAGTTAGGTTCTGTCTAGACTCTGGGAATACAGAGATAAACATGACTGACAAGGCAAACACTTAGCTCCTGGTGGGGTTGAGAGATGGCAAACAAATAGCTGATGTCCATCATGTCATCATTAGGAAGAAAGATGAAAGTGGGTAAGAGAGAAGATGTAATGAAACAGTGTGCGGGGAGGTACCTGTTAACTAGGTGGTCAGGAAATGCCTTCTTAATATTTGCATGTCAGTGAATGAAGAGAAGGAGCAAGTCTTGTGAAGACCTGTAGGAAGACCCTTCTAGGCACAGGGAACAGCAAGTGCAAAACCCTGAAGTGAGAACAGATTGGACATACTTGAGGAATGGCAGCAAGGCATGTGCAAGTGAGGTCCTGGGAGAATGGTGGGTGATGAGGGGGGACATGACGGACAGTAGCCACATCATGTGGTACCTTGTGGTCTGTGGTAAAGACTTAGAATTTTAACCTGAGTGTGGTGAAAAGACATTGGAGGGTTTTGAGCAGAGGAGTGGCATGATCTAAATTATGTTTATTTAACTTTAATATGCCAGATTTACAAATAAAACAGTTAAAAACCCCCATGCCCTCATTCTCCAACTCTAGCAAAATGGGCCCAACTGAGATCATTGATCCCATGGATGACCTGTCCTTCCTTTATATATATTATCTCCTTTATCCTTCCCTGTAATATTGTGAAGTAGGATTTGTGTTTTAAAAGATCACCCTGGCTGCCGTGTAGAGAGTTAAGTTTAGGGGGGCAAGAGGAAAAGCATGAGGGCCTTTGGGAGCCTGAGACAGCAGTCTTAAGTGAGAGGTGATGGTGGCTTGGAGTCGAACGGCAGGTGGTGGTTGAAGTGATGAGAAGCAGCCAGATTCTGGTGAAACCAGCAGGAATGCTGGTGTATGTAGTTAAGGAAAGAGGAGCAGGGGTGATGCCTGTACTGTGGTCCAGATGATGATGTGACTGCCCATAGGAGAGTTCAGTTTATTCATGTTAAGTTTAAGATACCTAGTAGAAGTCCAGAGGTTGTCAAGGACACATTTTTAGGTTAAGAAAAAGAGGAAAACCCAGTGAAGGTAACTAAGGAGATATGCTGCAATAGCTAGCTGTTGATTTATGGTCTGAGTTTGGCCTCCAGGTTTGCTAGAGCTGGAGCTAGCTATTGTAGTGTCTCATGTCCCATATCCCAAGCAACCCCTCAGCCACTGGCAGACTGGAATGATTGGTCCTCTGGATAGTAGGGAATCAGTGTTTCAGGTAGGAGAACATGATACATTGAAGAATACTGCTGAAGAATTTAGACAAACACATTGATTTGTGAAGGTATTAAATGTCTTTAATGAGCAATAGAATTTCTAGAGAATATAGTTACTCTTAAATGGAACACTAAGTAGAAGATTTTCTTGTATACTTTATAAATATTGCATTAGTAGTTCAAAATCAGAATTTTATTAAATTTTACTTTCTCCCTTTTTTTCTCATTTTAAGTAGATGAAATGCGTGTAAAAATGAAAGCACCAAAAAGAACTGTGGGTGAAAGTTGGATGGCCTAACAGTTTATTCAGATTTTAAGATTTATTTACATATTATATCATTAGCAAAAGGTGTGTTATAAGGGTAAATTTGTAAGTGAATATTGACAAGTTGTTAAGTTTCTGCTTAAAGTCTTATTTGCTATTTTAAGTTATTGTTTCTTACAGATTTTCTAATCTGTGCTTATTTTACTAGGAGTCATGGCTTTGAAAGAATTACCTTACTGATTTCAAACACCATTTTAGGAGTAATTTTCCACATGCCTTAAAAGAAATAACCAAGCAAAAAAAGGAAAGGGACAAATAAAAGATATTGCCATTCTCATCCACTGTTTAACCTGACATTTTCAGAAAACAGTCTCACACTGAACTTTGTACACTGCAAGTAGTTGTTATCTAGACTGTGAAGTAAAGATAAAAGCTGTAGTATCTGATCTTAAACAAGTCACTTTAAGCCCTGGACTTCCAATTTTACTTAGTTTTTATTTTTATTTTTAATCTGTGAAGTGAATGTTTTGTGCTAAATGAGTGTCAGTTATCAAATTGTATAGATAAGAATTTAATAAAAATTTGCTTAGAGTGGATAGTTTGTTTGTGAGAGGCACTGTGTAATTACTGAGTCTTTGAGAGCATAACATCACTAGTTTCTGCTCTCATTTATATACACAAGGAAGTGTAATGTAACTGTTATCAGTATCCTGATGGAAGAGGGATAATTGAAGAAAAGCAGTTCTCTTTTTTAAAATAAGTGAAAAGAACAAATTATGGATGAAGTTTCACTGGAAAAGTGTAAGCCTGGAAGTTATTTGAAATGTTTACCTGAAGTAAGAGCAGATAAACGTAAAAACAAATTACCAAATAAAACTTGACAAGCAGATACAGATACTCAAGGTGCAATTCCCCAAATGAGCAAACGCTTGAACAGATTTTAAAGTCTTTGTCAGAAGGTTCTTAAACTTATCAAAAGGAAGAAACTACTTGGAGAATCAGTGAGGCTCTTTGGGCAGAGTTCAGAGGATATGCTCAGAAGTGATAAGTATGTTGTAGGCAGAGAAACTTCATTCACTGAAGTTTTTTGGTCTCTCACTGTAAGTAAAGTATTATGACAGATAATTAGATGCCCTAAGGTATATTCTTTGATCTCTTAAGTGATTCATAAATTGCAAAAATCAATACAAAATCTTAAAATTGATAAAAATGTGTGTCAGACTCTAGTCATGAGATGGAAATCATACCAGTGATTTTCACAGAGAATTTAATACAACCGGTTGTTAACTAGGCATTTCCACTTAATAGTGGAAAGACAAAAGGGAACAGCAAGGTCTTGTCGGAAGCCACCACTGCCTCCTGACCGGAGAGCAAAGAGAAGAGGGCAAGTGGCTGGAAAGAAAGGCTGCAGCCCAAACTCAGGCCTCGAGGAAGGGGTTTGCACTCAGCTGGGACTAATGTCTTTGGGATCAGGAGAGGGGCCCAGTGGGGTAAGGGTACAGGGCTCAGCGAAGAGGGTTCTGCTGGCTGGCGCTGGTGTTCTAGGGGCACGGTGATACTGGTTCTGTGTCAGGAAGATACAGACTGGAACCAACTCTGGCTGCTAGAATGAACTGCTGCTGGCCTGAAGAGTGGTTGGGTTGCACTGGTGGCAAAAGGAAGCAAAAAATAGGACTAGGAAGCAAACAGAAAGTGCTGCATTTTCCTCCTCCAGCTTTCTGGTCTCAAGTACCCCTTGACTTCCAGGTGGCTCAGTGGTGGAGAGCCCTCCTGCCAGTGCAGGGACAGATTTCAATCCCTGGTTTGGTAAGATCTGCTGGAGAAGGAAATGACTACCCATTCCAGTATTCTTGCCTAGAATATCCCATGGAAAGAGGAGCCTGGCGGGCTGTAGTCCACAGGGTTGCTGAAGAGTCTGACACAGCTTAGTGACTAAACAAAAACAAGCACTTTATTGGCAGAGCCTAACAAGAAGCAAACTGTAAAGGAGAAAATGTGACTCACCCCCAGGATCACAAAGTAAGAGCGTGGAAGGGTAGTTTTAAGGCTGAGAAACAAAAGCTCAATAACTTGCAGGAAGAAAAATGAATCTACATCTTTCACACAAGGCATATTTAAGTGTCATTAGAACTTTATAGCCAAGAAATGCTATAGGAATTAATAGGAGAAGACAGATCCTTGTTAGGATAAACAGACAAGGCAGTGTTGGAGAGTAGTGTTTTAATGTGAATGTGATTTTAGCAGGCAGAAGTGAAGTGAGGGATGATTGCAGTAATGGAAGGAGATATTATAGGGTATGAGAAAGCTATAAAATTGCATAATGGAGGACATGGGACAGACCTGGATCAAATTGGTTTCTACTGATGACTAACTTTAATGCTGAAAGTCATTTTTTGTCTCTGACTCTCATTTCTCTTTCATCCTTGATCCTTTAGGCATTGAAGACTATTATTGGTTGGATCAAAACCATGTTTTAGGACCATTAATTTAGAGTTTCTGGAGTTGGAGGTGACAGAGAATCAAATATGGAGATACTTTCTTGAGCAAGTAAGTTGTTACTTGCTCCAGATACAATTTTCTTATTAACACAGAAGTTTTTAATCAGGTCCATGGATAAGGTTGAGAATATCCTTCAATGCGTGAATATAATTACATGTGATTTTTATGTTGTCAAGGAAGAGGTTTCAGGTGTAATTTTCATCAAAATGAGATTAAATAAAAGGATGTTTGGAATTTGGTAGACCATTAAATGTAAGTAAACTACTCAAGAGCATATGGGTGTACTGTCATTATTCACTTTATTGGGCACTTAATATGTTGAAGGCACTTAGGAAAAAGAATGTAGGGTAATAAAAGTATATCAGTATAGTAGGGAGCTGGTCCTGCTCTTTCATGGGGGCCATAGGTCCTAGGGAGGGCTGCCTGCCTAGGTAGTGATTTGTGCTAAGATATAGAAGGTGAAAAAGGAGTTAACGATGAAGACACTGAGGTGGTGAAATTGTGGCATTTTTAACAAAAGTGGATTGACAGTATTACCATAAATTTCCCTAGTGATTTGTTTTGAGGGTCCGCAGGCTGCTCTTGAACTTCCATAAGGAAGCGTGTTGAATATTTCTCAGATAGCCTTTGGAGGCTATCTATTAAATTCACAGATTCAAGTTAGAGGAGCCAATGTGGCCTAAGCTGGTGGTCTTCAATTTTGACCTGATGTCTAGATTTTTTTTAATCTTGGGTTGAACTGTGGAGTTACAAAAGATATTATTTTCATTGTGGTAAGATGTCCATAGCATAAAAATTAGCATTTTAACCATTTTTAAAGTGTACTGATTGGTGGCATTAAGTACATTTCACATTTTTCATGTTACCAGTCTGAAACTCGGTACACATTAAATAACAGCTTCCTATGCTCTTCTCCCTCCAGGTACTGGGAACCGCTATTGCATTTTTCCCCTTTATTAATTTGACTGTTCTGGTACCATGTATCAGTAGAAACTGAAAATACTGTTTTATGTCTGGCTTAACTTCACTTAGCATGATATCTTCAAGGTTTATTCATGTTGTGGCACTACTAGCATTTCATTCCTTTTTTTTTTTTTTTTTAATGGAGTTCATTTTTTAGAGCAATTTTAGATTCGTATTAAAATTGAACAGAAAGTACGGAGTTCTCATATACTACTCCTACCCCCATGGATGCACAGCCTCCCTCACGTCAGCGTCCCACACCAGAGTTGTGTATCTGTTGTAAAATACAAACCTCAGTGATACATCATTTACACTGGAGTCCTTGGTTTATGTGAGGGGTCACTCTTCTTGTTGTACAGTCTGAGTTTTGTGTAAAGACATAGTGTCATACGTGGTATTTTCACTGATCCAGAAGCAAGTTGCCCTCCAAATACACATTCTGCATCTATGGATTCAGAAAGCCACAATCCATACACATGATACACCATCTGCAGTTGGTTGAATATGTGGAGGCAGAACGGTATGGAGGGTTAACAGTATTCTTCACCACTATGCATTGACAGTTTAAAAGAACATGCCAGTTTCACTTAAAATTGTTCTTAATTAAGTAAAAAATTACTAATCTTATTAAGTCACAATCCTTGAAAACACGTAATTTTAATATTCTGTGTGGTGAAATGGAAAGTGTGCCTGAAGTATTTTGGCTGCATGCCAAAGAATGATGGTTGTCTCGAGGAAATGCACTTGTCATTCTGTTTGTATTTTCTGCAATGGACATGATTTTAATTTAAATGACTAACTATGCTTATTCAGACTTGGGTATTTGTAGATATTTTCTCAGAAATGAAAAAAATAAGCCTATCAGTTTCAGGAAAATAGTGTCTGTGCTAGAGATAAAATTTGAACTTTCAAGCAAAAATTAATATTTTTGGAGAACTTGTATCCACCATCTGAGTTTTATCTGTATATTCTATTTTTTTGCTCTTCATTTTTTTCATCTCTCTTCATTAGGCTTATTTAGAAGCTGCTAGAGGATTTACACACACACACACAAATACATATATATATATATATATATATATATATATATATATATATATATAATATAAAATGAAGGAGAATATATGTATTCTCCTTTATTTCCAAGGACTGTTTTAACAGAGCACAGTGCTTGAGCTTGGCAGTTTTCTTGTTTGAGCGTACTGACCGTACTGACTGCAACGCTTCGCTCTGTTGGTTCCCACTGCTGTTAGGAAGTCAGCTATGAGTCTGAACTGTTGCTACTTTATAAAAGTTACTTCCCTCCCCACCCCCCCTACCTCCCCCATAAGACTTTGCTCCTTGTCTTTTATTTTCTGCTGTTTGACAATGATGTATCCAGGTGTGGTTTTCTTTTTTATTGATTTTCCTTGGAATTCAGTGAGCTTCTTAAATCTGAGATCTTGAGTGAAGTGTCTAAACACATCTGAAAAATTCTCATCTTTAAAATATTAATGCCATTTTTCTCCTTCCCTTTAAAGACTAATTGATTGTATATAAGACCCACTTACTGAATTTTTTGTTTCTCTTTGTCTCATTCAAACATACATTTGTTGAATTTGTTTTATTTTTATTTTTCAGTTCTAGAGTTTCTGTCCAGTTATTCCAGCACTGTTTGCAGAAAAAGACTCTTGTTTCTCTTTTGGATTGCTTCGGCTCCTTTGTCTGAAATCATCAGTTGACTGTACTTGTAGGCCTGTCTTGGGGCTCTTCCACTGACCTATGTTTGTCTGTTCGTTCACCAGTTCTGTGCTGTCTTGATTACTGTAGTACAGTAAGCCTTGAAATCGAGTGGTGTGAGTCCTCCAACATTGTTCCGCTTTGGTCTTGTGTTGGGTAGTCTAGTGTTTGCCTTTGTGTGTAAACTTCAGAAATCATTTTGTTGATAACTATAAAGTAACTGGCTGGGGTTTTGATTGGAATTGTGTTGAATCTATAGATCTAGTTGGGAAAAATTGTTGCGTTAACTACTGAGATGATGTATAACTGGGATTGTTTTATGTAAGAGCTCTTTTTACTTCCAGTTCACCGTTACTCTGGCAGGGAGCCCTTACAGGTTCAGCTTGAAGTAGGGATAATATACCAGAGTCCCCATGTTTGTCTGGCTCTGGAGTTTGACTTTTCCCTGTGAGGCCTCTGAAAGGTTAGTTCCGTTTTCCAGCATTTTCGTTGGAATTGGGTATTTGGTTCCACAGCCCTTGGAACCTGAGTACTGTGATCTTGCTTTATTTTGGGGACCCAACAATTGTTCATCACCTTGTTACCTCTTGAATGCTTTTGAGTTGTTAAAAACTATTTCATCCAGCTTTTAAAGTTATTTTCAGGACGGGAATCAGTTCTAATTTCCTCCTCTATCATTGCTGAAAATGAGTTTCCCCAGTTTCCTGTCTCCCTCATAGAATTGGTGGTCAGTGTATTTAGACTTTAAAATTTTGTGTAAATTCTTGGAGGAGCGGGATGAATTCTCCCAACTTTTGAATGTCTGTTGACACCTTCCAGACAGTAATAGGTAAGTAGATCTTCAAAAGCTCTACCTGTGGTGAATAAATGATGCAGTTGAGTTTTTGTGTGGTCTGGTTAGTATAAAATGTGCCTTGGTTTTGGGCACTGAACAGTTGGGCAAAGAACCTACCAGTAGTTTTGGGTTTGTAGTATAGATTGCTACTCATCTGTCCCAGTTTTCATTCATTCTCTCTCCGTGATAGAATTCCCAGTTTTTTGCTGGGCTGTGCTGTGCTTACTCACTCACTCAGCCAGGTCCCGACTCTCTGCGACACCATGACTGTAGGCCACCAGGCTCCTCTGTCTATGGGGATTCTCCAGGCAAGAATACTGGAGTGAGTTGCCATGCCCTTCTCCAGGGGATCTTCCCAACCCAGGGATGGAACCCAGGGCTCTCACAATGCGGCCATATTCTTTACCAACTGAGGCACCAGGGAAACCCAAGAATACTGAAGTGGGTGGCCTACCCCTTCTCCAGAGGATCTTTCCAACCCAGGAATCGAACTGGGGTCTCCAGCATTGCAGGCGGATTCTTTACCAGCTCAGCTAAAAGCTCACATACATGTATGCATTTAAGCAGACTTCAAATCCAGCTAATTTTTATTCTTGCTATACATCCCCCTTTCTCCTAGTCTGTACCAGCATTGTTTCTTGAGCTTGTCACGTCTTGCCTGTATTGCTCAAGTAGACATACAACTACTTCTTTGTTTAGAGTCTTGTAACTGATATTTTCTTTTTCATCAGCAGAAATGAAAGAACTTTTCAACTATGTTACTCCTGTGCTTGCAGAATTGATTTTAGTGTCCTTAGTTTTCAACTCTTTGTGATCTGGTCCCATTTGTCATTCCTAACCCTACATTTGATACCCTAATAACACCAAATATTAAAAATTTCCCTCCCCTTGTATTTGTGGTTCCTTACGACTGTGTCCTTTCTCATGCCTAATCCAGGGTTAACTTTCTTTTAAAATAAATGAGTTTCAGGTATTTTTTTAGTTTAATCAACTTTACATGTTTCTGAACATGAGAATAAATAGGCTCTGCTGTTGAATGCAGTGTAGCCTGAAATCTACACTGTGTTTATATAGTGTTTATATATCTAGTGGTTTTTATCCTAAGTTGCAAATTTTGTTTTTCTTAAGATAATCTGTTAGAAAAAGTGATTGTAATATGTGAGTCATAAAATTAAATTGTTTCAGAATTGGGCTTATCTAGACCAGTCTCCTGTTTCACATATAAGGAAATTGTGGCCAGGAGAAATTAGTGATTCTGTCAAGTCAAAATTAGTTAGAAGCAGAATCAAGGTCTGTCGTGAGTTTCATCCTAATATAAATATCTGCTTAACGAAAATCTTCAAGTGTGTTGAAGTTTTCAAGTGTTCTTATCCCTGTAGTACATCTAGGATTACCACACCATGTTTCAAGGGCCTGTAGTTCTTGTGTGAATAGCAACTTGGGTAATGAACTGAGCAGTATGCATTCTTAATTTATGCCTTAACAACTCTGATTCTGTAATGAATGGTTTGCTTACAGTCGCTTTAATATACTTACCTTCTTGACAGTTCATTCTGGGAGGAATAGTTAAGTGTTTAAGTGAAACAGGCATGGTAGATACAACACTTAACAGTTATGTGTGTCTTTGTTTTTAGCATCAAGCATTGCACGATTCTCTCGAATAATGTAGATCACCTTTTACTGAATTTAACACTGTCTGATATCATGGTCTCCCTGGCAAATGCCTCAACTTTGCAGAAGGATTCCAGTTGGATAGAAAGGATAAGGAAATTTGTAACAGAAACCCTTGAAGATGGGTCTAGGCTAAACAGTAAGCCGCTGAACAGATTGCTTGGTGTCTCCTGGAGGTTAATGCAGATGCAGTCAGACAGAGGTGGGTGTCAATGCTCTGTCCTTACTTAAGCGAGGGGCTCTTACGCATACTGTTAATGTTGAGCATCTAATTTTGAGTTCATACCTGTCAAACATTTCATAGTCATTTACGTTCGAGCCATAAAAGGTAGCCAGCATAATCATGAAGGAATGTCTGCTTGAACCCTGATGGCTGAGAACACCCCCTTTTCGGTGGGTAGGTCCACTCTGAAGCTGATGGGTAGGTTTTCTACTAGATTACATAGTTGGAGTGAAAGAAGGTAAGTTTTATTAATAGGAAATGACATTGAGCCTAAGGATAAAGAAATACTTTTCTGATCTAGTTTGACTAGAAATTGGTGGATCCTTATCTCTTTACCTTTCTTGTAACTTGAAGTTATGTTGCATTAAGTCAGTTTTTAGTGTGACTTACTAATTCTTTTCATTCAAGCAGAACTTTGCTGTTTGGTTCCTGGCTTATCCACCTTTCTAGTATTGTGGTATTTGTTGTCCTTTCCTAGGTTTGTTGTCTCTTAGGAAAATTTGTACTGTAATCTCCGATTGGTTTGACTTTTTTATTAGGCCATTGATGTAGGATTTTGATGGTAGTCATCAGTTTGTGGCTAAAATCTGCTTCCTCATAGGAACAAGGTGCTTCTGTGCTTTTTAGAAGAATTATGGTGCTGGTGAAGAAACATTTTGACTCACATGCAGCTGTTTTCTCTTGTTTCTTAGAGGCTACAGAGTCTCTCATAAAGGCAGTTTATACATTGTATCAGCAGAGAGGCCTTCTCCTTCCAGTTCCGAATTTGTTACTGAAGTTTTTCAGTAAAAGCTATCAAAAAGAAGAACTGAGATCTTACAGAATCCGGTACAGTTCCTTTGTTATTTTGCTTTTCTTTTTCTTACCAGGTTACTTTGTAATCTGTATGAATAAGATGATAGGGTGATTAAATCTTTGGAGAAAATCTTCTTTTTATCCTTTTTGGTTTTATTATTTTTTTTTAAATAAAAAGGCATACATAATAGTTTCAGTAACCTTTATACACATAACTGAGAAGGTAAAAGTCTCTTTGAGCATATATTTCCACTTGTCTGCTTAACAGCTAAAGGACAATTATTGGAACCACCTGTAGCAGCCTCAGAATTTTGTTTTGCTTCCCATAAAAATTATGGAGGTTTAACCTCCGGCCCTTAGTGACATATTGGGACATATGGTATAAGAATGAAGGCAGTAGAAGAGGAGAGGTGTACAATAGGTGAAAGAGATTAAAAGGTGCAAACTGAGTTATAAAGTAAATAAGTCATGGGGATATAATATACAGCATAAAGAATATGACCAGTAACTTTTATTAGGACAGGTGGTTACTAGACGTATGGTGACCATTTGCAATGTGTACAGATGTCAGACTATTATGTGATACATACCTGAAACTAACATAATACTGGGTGTCAAAAATGTTTCAATAAATTTTTAAATGGCGGTATCTTAAAGAGCAAAAGTGTCAAGCTTGGTTTGGTGCTGTCTGGTGATGCAGACAACACGAAGAGTAGAACTCAGGAATCAGTCTTAGATGTGGTGAGTTTGAGGTTTACTTGGGATAGTCTGGAAGAGATGTTTGGGTGAAAGGTAACGGGATTTGTGGTACCTCAGCATACATAGGTAGTTGTTAGAACATATTCAAGTCTTTACTGTGAGTCAGGTGCTTTTCTTAATTTTTTCAGTAATTCTCATACTTTTATGTAGGTACTGTTGGTTTCTGCCTTATAGAAGGAAGCTTAGGTTAAATAAGTTGGTGAGTGTCATGCTGTTAAAGGGCAGCCAGACTGAGACTTAAGTTCAAGTCTGGTAGACTCCAAAGGTTGTGTGTAAATCACTGAACTCTTGGGGGACAGGAAAAGTGATTGCCGTGTCCAAGATGAGACATTAGAGAGTGAGCAAGTATGTGCAAGAATGGAAATAACCCAAGTTTGAAGCCACTTAATGTGGGGGCACCCTATACTGAATGCATAAATGACTTAATATAGTAAAACGGCCATTACAAATTAGTGTAAATAGTTCACAAGCTAAGTAGAGCTTGTGTCCTTTAAGATAAAATTACAATGTACATAGTGCCCCAAACTACATAAACTTTTAAAATACAGTGGGTAAAACCTTAGAGAATACTATAGATGAATATAGTATGCCAGTCATCTTATAGGCTCTCAAATGTTTAAATAAATGTGGTGTATTTCCCTTTTCTTTGATGGCCTTAGATACCGTAGTAAAGTGTTATCACGTTGGTTGGCTGGTTTACCACTGCAGCTTGCACATCTCGGCTCCCGAAATCCTGAGCTTTCAACACAGTTTATTGACATTATCCATACTGCTGCAGCCCGAGCAAATAAAGAGCTACTCAAAAGTTTACAAGTTACTGCTCTCCGAATCTATGGTAAGAGTGTTGTTTACCTGTGTATGTAATAATCGGTCTACCCCGACTTAAGAACAATGTTTCAAAGGGGCGATCTTTAGGTTTTACTTTTCCTTCAAATTATACATTAATTGTACCATGGTAAAATGAATAAAATATCAAACAGTAAATTCATTTTCAATAGTATTACTTAATACAATAGTTTAAGAAAACTAAAGGTTGTAGATGTTTCTTCAGATCTTAAATTATTTTTAAGCCACGAAATTCACAAATTCAAAACTGATCAGGTATTTTTATAGAATTCTTTTGAAACTTTGATGGCAAATTTTACTTATTTAATCGTTATTGAGATCTTGTACGGCTTTCATATATTAACGTTTCACTCACCCCTGAAACCTTTTCATTCTTTTAGCAAAAATATCAATAAAAATATACATATATGCATATGTATAATTAGTATTTATTATTAGGACACAGTTTATATACCATAAAATTGGCCATTTTACACTGTGCAATTCATTAATTTTTATCATATTCCCAAGATTGTGCCATAGTCACTATTATCTTATTACAGAATATTTTTATCACCTCAAAAAGAAACTCTACCATTAGTAGTCCATCCCTATTTCCTCATTTCTTCCTACCTCAGCTCCTGACAACCACTGCTCACCATTTCTGTCTCTCTGTATTTGCCTGTTTTGATCATTTCTCACAGATGACATTGTGTGATGTGGATCTTCTCAGTATGGCTTCCGTCACTTGGCATACTGTTCTTAGGATTTACGAGCATATACGAGTACTGTATTTCTTTTTAATGCTGAGTAACATTCCACTGTTGAATATACACCACTTTATATTTACCCATTTATTAAATGACAAACGTTGGTTTGTGTCTACCTTTTGTGTGTGGTATTTAAAAATCTGTATTTTTCAGTATTGCTTATATATAGGAGTGTGTGTGTATACTCAGATAAGTCTTTGGTTTTAAATTCAGTTCAGTTTAGTTGCTCAGTCGTGTCCAACTCTTTGCAACCACATGAACTGCAGCATGCCAGACCTCCCTGTCCATCACCAACTCCTGGAGCCCAACTAAACCCATGTCCATGAAGTCGGTGATGCCATCCAAGCATCTCATCCTCTGTTGTCCCCTTCTGCTCCTGCCTTCAATCTTTCCCAGCATCGGGATCTTTTCCAACGAGTCAACTCTTTGCATCATGTGGCCAAAGTATTGGAGTTTCAGCTTCAGCATCAGTCCTTCCAATGAACACCCAGGACTGATCTCCTTTAGGGTGGACAGGTTGGATCTCCTTGCAGTCCAAGGGACTCTTAAGAGTCTTCTCCAACACCACAGTTCAAAAGCATCAATTGTTCTGCATTCAGCTTTCTTCACAGTCTAACTCTCACATCCATACATGACCACTGGAAAAACCATAGCCTTGACTAGACAGACCTTTGTTGACAAAGTAATGTCTCTGCTTTTTAATATGCTATCTGAGTTGGTCCTAACTTTCCTTCCAAGGAGTAAGCATCTTTTAATTTCATGGCTGCAGTCACCATCTGCAGTGACTTTGGAGCCCAGAAAAATAAAGTCAGCCACTGTTTCCACTGTTTCCCCATCTATTAGCCATGAAGTGATGGGGCCGGATTAGGTTGATATTATAATTGTCCCTGTTTGGCAAAAGTGCTTGTGTTTTTTTTTTTTTTTTTTACTGTTTTGCTTTGTTTCTAATACCTTTAACTCCATCAGTTATTATTTCAAATAACACATTTGAATATTATGAAATCGAGTGTTAAATGTTATCTTTAAATAATGATTGTATTTAGTCTTACTCTAGGCAGTACCTTAAGCCATACATATATATTTTTTTTCATGTAGTTGATATGTTAGAATTCAACATAGCACAGTGAAAATGGTCAGTCTGCTTTATTAATTCTTGTTTGTATATCTTTTAAAATTTAACTTGTCTTCCTGCCTCACTAGATCCACAAGAAGGCACAGTGGTGGTTCTGTCAGCAGAGTCTCAGCAGCTTTTGGTCCAGCTTGTGTATTTTCTACCCAGTCTGCCTGCTGACTTGCTTTCTCGGTTAAGCTGCTGCTGTATTATGGGAAGACTCAGTGCAAATTTGGCTGCCATGCTTATCGGGATACTGCACATGAGGTAGCATGCTAAAGTGAGCTGTATTTCAAGTGTATAATCTTCTCCCTCACCCTTCCCCTGTCACTGGCAGTTTATGAACTGACTTTTTAAAATGCCGCCCCTCCCTTCATTTGCTCTTAAAACAGCAGTTAAAACTGTTGATGATACTGGGTAAGAGGAAGGTCACTGGGGCAAGACTGTTCCAGGTGGTTTGCTTAGCGGTTTGCATTGTCATGATTGCAGTCACTAAGCCCATGGGCTGTAGTCCACCAGGCGCCTCTGCCCATGGGATTTTCCAGGCAAGGATACTGGAGTGGGTTGCTGTTTCTTTTTCCAGGGGATCCTCCTGACCCAGGGATTGAATCTTGTTCTGCTACACCACAGGTGGATTCTTTACCGCTGAACCATCAGGTAGAAACATACAGTGATTTGTGTAGGTGCATTGAAACAAGGGTTAAGATTATCAGAACTGTGTAGCCATAGTAAGGATTCAGTGACGGATGAGAGTGCTGTGTTTTAAAACTTCTGGTGTTATGAAATTGTAATACAGGTCTTTCTTTTTGGAAGGGAGCTCAGTTCAATGTAGGTGGTGAAATAAAAGCTTGCGGACTCAGACAGGGAATCATTAAAATATCTGTGGGTGGGTGGGTGGGTGTGTGTGTGTGTGGCAAAATATACATAACCTAAAACTTCCCATTTTAACCAGTTTTAGGTATACAGTGAGAATTGTTTGGGGCATTAAGTACATTCACACTGTTGTGCGACTGCTACCACTATTCATCTCCAGCACTGTCATCGTTGCAGACTGAAACTCTGTACTGATTATTTCCCCTTCTCCCAGCCCTTGTTTACCACTATTTTGTCTTCATGATTTTGATATATTCATCTGTTAATGGATACTCGGTTGTTCTGCCTTTTGGCTGTTACAAATAATGCAGCTATAAACATTGGTGTGCAGACACCTGTTTGAATCCTTTTAATTCTTTTGGCTGTATACCCAGAAGTAGAATTGCTGAATCATATGTTAATTTTCTGCTTAATTTTTCAAGGAGCTACTTTCCAGAATGTGACTGTGGTGTTTTACTCTCAAAGGTCTTAAAACTAATAATGTTTCATGTTGCTAGTGTTCAAAGTATCCTTTAAAATGTAATGTTTGTATCAGGCATAGTACTTTCATATTCAGCCATTTGTTACTGATTGTGGCTCAAGGCCAGGGTCTGATACAGTTTTAGGCAGGAGTTGAATCTGGGCTGTAGCTGAAAAATTTAAAAACTAGCTTCTTTGTGGCTTCTTGTGCAGACCCTCTGCCCCAATTAAACAGGAGTGGCTCGCTTTATTAGTAGACTTTCTTTAGCTTTGTTTGCCAGTCTCTTCCTACCAGGATAAGACGTATGTTTGAATGTTGTCGCCCAAATTGTGCTTCATAACTGATAATTACTTTTTCCTTTTAGCAAAAGAGAGCTGTTTGCAATATGTTGTCTATATATGAAACCCCTCTTTGTCTAGTTCAGTACTAAATGCCAGGTCTTTAAGAAATACAATTTAACTTAAGTGGTTTTATGACTGTTAACTTCCAGTAGAGGGCACTCATTTCCCATGATAGAACTTGTGGAGGATCTGTTTTGGCATTCATTTAAAAGTGACTTTTGAACACCTCTTAAAATTAATTCTCTTTAGAACTTGTATTTAGTATCTTTTTTGGCATTAATTACGATTGACTTGTGCTCAATAACTTTGGTCAAGGATTTTTTCACAAGTCTTTTTTTACATTTTTTTGTGGGTTTGTGGTGAGTACTGAGAAAATATTAATTTACAAGTAATGGTAATAGAAGTTTATAATCATCAAAAGCAAGTTGTCATGTAGTTAAAAGTGTACCAAGTTAAACTTTGCCTTTTAGCATTTGCACAGAGTCTTAGTAGACTTCTCTTTCTGTCGATGTATTGTCCCTATTCAAACTAATCTCTTTAAAAATTAAAACAAGATGGGGCCTTTTCAACTTTCCCAGGCCAGTGGTATTATCATTGCATCACTTTTCCTAGATTTAGAATTGAAGAATAATGTTCGGTTATTCTTAAGGAATGATGTTCTTCTAAGGAATACCGTTCCTTAGACATCACCTGGGTTATTTCACGTCTTTGGTTTTCCCCTCCGTCCTTGATGGTGACGGTAAACCAGCTAGCTTTCACTATGTCTCCCACCTGCACCGTTCACCTGAGGCATCCCACTCCTCAGCTCCGTCTGTGCCAAGGACTGTTGGCAGGCTCCTTTTCCTGAAATATTCCTTCAATAATTTCTGATTCTCATCTGCTATATTAATTGGGCTCTGCGGTCTAGTTCACTCTGGGTGTTAGCGTTCTGACACTGTTGTCTCCAGCAGGGGAAGTTCATCGGAGAGCAGGTCACCACCAGACCATCTCCGTTTGTTCAGTGTGTGAAAAACCCATCACCTTAGAGTTGTTGGTGCTTAGTTTGTCTTAAAAACTGTACTTAGAATTGCTGTTCCTGCCTTTTTCACTATTCACTTAGAGGTTTTTTGAGTTTTTCCTCTCCATCTACCTGTGGTGTTCTGCTGACCGTTACTCTTCTTGCCCTCTCTGCCCCTAGTTCATTTACAGCTGGTTTGGGGAACATGAGACATGCATGTGGAAACGTAGTCTATGCTGTTAGATAAAAATACCAGAGAAGGGAGAAATTACTGAGAAATTCAGCCTGGTTTTGAAGCAGGGTGAATATGTGAGCTGGCCTGCCAGGAGCAGGTCTGGTTTGCTTCTGTTGTCCAAGCATAATTGATATAGCATCCCTTCTAGTCTCAGAACTGTTCTGGTGTGGCCAGTATGTGTGGTCATTGTAGTTTTAAGGACAGAGTGATACATTGCTTGTCTTTTGTCCAAACTAGATTTTTAAATGGATTTGCTACTCTTTTTAGCCACTGGACAGCACAGTGTTCACTGGGTATAAGAGGATATTAGCTTCTTTTCTAATCACCCATTTTGTACTCATTTCCATTGAGCATCTCGGACTTTTTATAACCTCTTAGCTTGTGATATTCTCTCCCATAGCCCTTTAAGCAAAGAGAAGTCCTTTAAGTAGAAGTGATTCAGAAAAATGTTGCCATTATTTTTAACTCCCCAACTTTTAAGAATGTTAATAAATACAGTTGTTTCAGTGGTTAAAAAAAAAAGTGCTTCTCATTGAATTAGAAACTCCTTATTTTGTCTTGACATTTATTCAGATTTCTATTATAAAAGTTTGTCCCAAAAAAAAAATTTGTCACAAAAAGCTATCCAAAAAGATAGCTTTTTGGATCTGATTATTCTCAGCTTTTTGTTTTTTTGCTGTATTCATGGCTGACATTTGCTGTATTCCTTCTTAGTCTTACCTTGAGGAGAGTTTTTAAAGGTATCACTGGAAACTGATCTCATAGCAGGAACCAGATAATCTTCATTTAATGAGAAGCTGCTTTGTGTTTAGCTATTCCCTTAAGTCCACTACCAATACTTTAGCTGCAGTATTGTGACGTAGACTAGTTATAAAGCCTCGCAAAGTATAGGAGTGCATAGTTATTGCAGAGTGGCTTTAAATTGAAGTATTCTTTACCTAGTTAAGATGCTTTGGTTTAGGTAGGAAGCAGGAGCTTGTTTAAACTTAGCTCATTCATATAAACAAGGTAAGACTTTTTTTTTTTTTTTTTTTTTTAATGAAGATGAGGTAGTAAATACATAGCAGCTGAACCTACTACTGAAAAGCAGAACTTCACCTTGGCTCCTTGAAACTGAGTTTTGAGTGGTGTGGAAAAATTTTCCAGTTGTACCATATAAGTGGGCTGGTTATGCTTTTCAAGGAAACTTTACATAAACATATGTTAGAAATTATGTTTTCCATATTACGATACTTGAACCCCCTTACATGTAAAGATGATACATGCTACGGATTTTTGACTGAGCTCTTAAATTATACTTGTATTCCATAAAGAATAGTCATATATTCTGTGCTTTATTCCTGAGTCTTCAATTTGGTCACTTCTAGTACTAGGTCTCCATTGTTTATTGTAGATCATCATTTTCTGGATGGAAGTCTTTAGTGAAAGAATGGAATGGAAGTGATCAGTTAAACATCAGTAATGAGGACTATTTCAGCTTCTTATTTTCAACACTTACAGGTAACTGCCCTGATCCACCAAGTTAAGGAAAGGAAAAGAACCTAGTATGAAAATTCTCCTGAGATTTACTGTCTTACCTGTTTGGGTCTAAGTTTTGGACCTCACTGCATAGCTTAATAAGATGGGGAACAGAATATCCATTTTAAGCATGTTTAACATGTTCGGTGTGTTAGGAAAAACATCACATTTTAATTAGCCATATTTTGCTTTCCATTGATGTCAGAGAAAAATTAGTAAAATGAGTCTTGATGTGTTAGATTAGTAAGTATTATTACTGTTGTTTTAAATGATCATACTGTCTTTGGTAGTTTTGTTTTGTAACTGGATGATAAAGATGACAGTGTTTGAAATTTTCTGAAGACTTAAAATTAAGAGACTTATTGAAATATGTTGTCAGAATCCAAAAAGAGCTTGAAAAGTTCTGATAAGGAGCTGAATGTAGCAAGATAAATATTATATAAAAGAAACAAGTAACAAGTAGACTTGTACATGTTTGTTTGATAGTTTTGGATGTATGCGTTTGAGATGGATGTGAGGGCTTTATGTTTTAATTAGTAGTACCTGTCAAAGGGTTTAGTGGTTTTAGGAAACTCATTAGGAATCAGCCAGGAGTGTGATATGGCTTCCCAACTAGATGATGGCTCTTTAGGGCATGTTCATGGAAGTACAGTGATCTGAAAACATCAAAGCAGGTAGCTAGGGTCAGACCACATTGTGCTCGTATTCTGATCATTCTAAGAGCTGTCTTTCAGGAGGGACTTGGGCAAGTTGTTTGTATAGGTCAGACTAGGTGTAATAGAGGTGGTAAGAGAATCAGAAATCTTATGATATGGAATAGGTAGAAGGAAGTACACAGTAATTGTTGAAGAAATAGACTTAGGGGGGATGGAATAGTTTTAAGACACTTGAAAGGCTATTATGTAAGAATACAGAGTTTGGTATATGTATGAAGGAGCATATTGTTTTTCTTGTTCATTTGCTTTTTTAAACCTGACATTAATTAGAATGATTATGTCTTTCACACTTATTTAAGTATAAAGGTGGCAAAGCCCTCAGTTTAAGGGATATAATATTGTTTCTTGATGTATTACACATTTGATTCAGGTCAAATCTTTGTGTACATAATTATATGAATTTTACTACATCGCTGGCTTTTCATTTTTTAAAATAATACATAAAGTACAGAAATTCAGAGAAAATAGCTTGTTAGCTTGAAGAATTTAACTTGAAGATACATGTCTATTTTTTAAAAATTACTTAAGAATGTTACTTGCTTTGTGATTTATTTTAAATTGGATTTCTTTATACTCAAATTAGGGTTTTCAAAAGAGGAACTGACTTGGCTTCAGAGCCTTTGAGGAGTGCCCCATGTCATCCAGACGCAGCTTTCTCCCGTGCTACTTTACCTCACTGACTTGGATCAGTTTCACACCATTGGGACATAACAGAGGTAATGGTCCATTTGGAAAGGCATGGAAGATTGTTAGAATTCAGTTCATCCACCGCCAATAGTTACTGTGTGCTAGCGTTGCCTTGTGTAAGATGTTTCTAGAGGTTGAGAGCAGTATAAAGCACAGTCCCTGTTCTGAAAGTGCGTGTGACCCTTGGATAGGCGATGTGGATTCCTGAAAGAAGAGTTTTCATAAAGTTATGCCACTAGAATAGAATAAATTAGCAGTTTGAATGATAGAGACACATTTATTTTCTTTTTGCCTAGTATAGGGTAAAAGGAAAAAGAGGAAAGACTTCATGGAAAAGGAAGAATTTTACGTAGATACTGAAGGATTAATAAGAGTTAAGTAGGATTTTGTATCCTTGAAGGTGGGTTTTTCTAAACAGAAATAATTATTTGGAAGCTCCTTTGGTTTTAAAGAATTAGTCTGTAGTTTATCAAAGTTACATTTTAAACCCCAAATTTCCCTTAAATTTTAAAGTTCAACTTAACAAATCTTTTTAGATACATATAGTAAGTTTAGGGAATCATTTTAAAAGGAGACTTAAACTATATTGCATCCCTTTTACATACATATTTAAAACTTTAAAAAACTGTTTAAATAACTTAATATATTCACTATTTGGTAAGTAGTTCAGTTTTCAGATAAACCTTCACAAATGTTATGGTAAATCTTAAAACATTTAATAAACTTACAAGCATGGTACATATTAATATCTTAAGTTTCAGTACTATTTATAGTGAAATTCAAATTAAAATTACAAGTCTAGGTTAGCTGTTAATTCTGTTTTAAATTGAAATTATAGGGCTGATATTTTACGCTAATAGTCAGAATTGTTTTATGTTACAAATATATAAATATGTAAAGCATCATAAATACTGGTACTAAGGATTTGAGTCTGTAAGATATTTATATATTAGTTAATTTCTTTTATTTATTTCTTCAGTTTCTTTCCTTGCATTGAAAGGTACTTGCCCAGTAGAATTGTAGTTGTGTCATTCCAAATAATGTTGGTTGGAACCTTTCTTGCACATTCCGAGGTTGTGTTCTGTGCTAGCATTTTTTTTTTTTTTTTTTTAATGATTCATAAGGTTTTGGTTGGGGCACTGAAGTCCTTGGGAACTTCTTTCCTTGTAACTCGTAATTGCTCGGCCATAGCCTTTCCAAACAAAAGATAACCTTTGTAAGTGTTCTCAACAGGGTCGTCTCTAGAACCTGAATCTGTTTTATTGCTGTACCAATTGATTTTATTCAGCTGATCTATTGACGACTTCTTTCATTCTTTTCCAGAATACTCTTTACATTCTTCCTGTATCTTAGGGCTACACCTTTTGTAGACATTTAACACATTTCTCTCATGGTTTTGTTTGACTGTGATCACAATACTTGGGTCATGCCAGGGACACTTTCTTCTCTGTATCACCTAGTGCCTAACTATGTTCATA